>NW_009725625.1:31802-52851 GCF_000703405.1 Apaloderma vittatum
TTCCATTGTCAGCCAAATATATCTAAACCCTGACCTCAGTAGTGCTCCTCTGAGCACCATATCTGCTGTTTTAGTGCATGAACACCTTTTGCTTTCCCAGCAGTACCATATGTTTATTACACCTTGGGACATAACTGTCCCCTGTGGTTTCTTCCACGGGGTTTGGTGTTTCTGATTCACTCTCTTCAGCACAGGGGAGATGGCAGTGTCCTTCCTTTCACATTTCTCCATGAACCCTGCTTCTCTGGAGATTCCGTAGAGAAATTTTCCCCTTCAAGAGCAGCAAAGCTCTTCGTATTAAACAGCCTTTCAGACACTTTGGGACAGAATCACTGGGAGGACCTTAATGTTTGCTGCTCCATGTGCCTCCCGTCTCTTCTACTGGTGTTAAACTAATTGTTTGACCCTGCTGTGAACTCCAGTGCAAGCACGTCAGAGCAGGTCCGTATTCCCTTGCATTTGCACAGAGCCTCACTTCAGCTGATCCCTCTGGCACTGCTTCACAAATAACACGTCCAACTTATTGGAAAATCCATGTGATTTTCCAGTCTCTGTGGTACCTGCCTTTCTGAGCCTGCTCACTGCAGAGTCCTGGCAGGTGGATGTGACAGCCCATGGTGGAAGCAGTTGTTAAGTGAGAGCCCTGGCTGCAATTGCCACATGTGGGAATCTATATTTCTGGCCTAGTGGGAAAGGCAGCAGGTACAAGAACATGTGACGTGCTTGTTACTAGGGGGAAATACTCCTTCTCTTCCGGCTTCAGTTTTCTCTTTACATATTTTAAATGCCAGACAAACTGATGCCCCAGTTCAGCAGAGCACTGATGCATTTGTCCTACACATCAGACTGTGTCCTTACTGCTAAGTGTGCAGTCCACTTCCATTCAGTGCTTTGCTAAATAGCACTGATTTTGGTAATTGGCATCAAGATTACTGACGAGATTAACTCATTGTGCCAAATACTTTGTTCAGAACTGTCACATCACTTTCATGTTCTTTTCTGGAAAGATAAAAGTTACTCTGGGTACAGAATAATTCATGTGATTCTTCCTTTGAGTGGAGATTTGCATGTGCTTTAACTTTACCTCCCCTGCAACTGTGCTTTAGAAGTACCAAGAGGTACTTTGCATTGGGGGACATAGTTTAGTAGGTTGATAGGGCTGGGACAAAGGCTGGACTCGATGATCTTCAAAGTCTCTTCCAGCTGAAACTATTCTATGATTCTATAAGAGCATTCCCAGCAATCCTTGTGCACCGTGGCACTGGAAGGAGCGAACTCTGAGTTGGAAAAAGCCTTGGATTCTTAATTCTTGCCATTTGGGCCCTTCTCAGACAGCTAGCTGTGCTCCCTCTCATTCCTCTGGGCATCCAACCTGTACCACCGCCTCTCACTACGTCACTGCCACGTTCATGAAACCTTTTTCATTTTGAACAGGCACTGTCAGAGAAGTAAACTTCAAAGGCCAGCAGTGGCTCTCAGGGCTCCACACGCAATTGTGTTACTTCTTCCAAAGGTGCAGTCAGGTCAAGCAATCGCTGCCCTTCAAAAGGGAAAAAATGATGCCAAAGGAGATAGGGCTGCGTTTACAGATGTGGGGACACGCGTGGTATTTTACACAGTCTCACGAGTGTGGTTGAAATAAACCATAACTGTGCTTCTCCTTAAGCAAGTCACAATAGAAATTAAATCAGTTTGCACTTGAAGGAATATTAAATGTGCAGGAATCCAGTACTGACCAGTGCGGGGCTGGATGAGCAGTTGGTGCCAGCCAGTGTACTCGGCCTGCCCTGGGTCTGGATGCACTGCGAAAAAAAAGCCAGTGTAAGGCTTTCGGGGTTGTGACAGCTGAATGGAGCTGTAACTGCCAAGGCACACATCATGGGCTGTTTTTTTTTTTGTCTTGCAGACCCCAAATGGATTATTGCTGACCCCAAGCCCGCTGCTGTCTAGCATTCATTTCTGGAGCAGCCTCAGTCCTGTTGCTCCTCTGAGTCCTGCCAGGCTGCAGGGACCAAACACTCTGTTCCAGGTAGGTCTTTTCGATGCACAGGTTTCATTTCTGAAAGCGCATGTGTGGAAGAGAGGGGAGCATCTCTTCACATCGGTCTGGAGCTTTTCAAATAATTTAAGAAAATACAGGAATTAACAGGCACCTTTAAAGAGAGGCTTGTCTTACCTGTACCCTCTTTAAACCCTTGGCAGCACAGTCAGAACCTGCAGGGCGGCGGTCTGCTGCAGCAAGCGCACACATACATTGTATGAAGGAAACAGAAATAAGTGCTGGACCCCAGTAAGAGCAGGTAACAGCTCTCAGAGCTTCATGAAGAGAGCGTGGCCCAGTCAGGGACCAACTAGGAGAGTGGTGGAGCGTGGACTCTGGGAAAACCAAAACCATTTTGGGTCTCACACAGTAATGTGGGTGTAGGTTTATCCTTCTCCCTTAATGAGCTGCTTCTCACTCAGAGAGACAGGACACAGCTATATTGGCATTAAGGGCACTGTTGAACCTGAAGGCCCTATTTCTAGTTCTCCTGCAAATTATCCATGTGTCCTCAGCCAAGTTACTTCCTACTTCTGAGCACAACCTCTCCGTATGTAACAGGAGAAAGATAGCATTGTCCGCTTTCTCTCACGGGTACTGGGAGAGTTAAGAATCTCAAAATTTTACAGAAATGTCATAAAAGTTGTGTAGTAAACCACAGTGGCCACAGCACTCAGCTGCAGCATTTGCTTGAGGCTTAGGAAGAGGATGGTGGGGATAGTATTAGCAGCTCTGGCTGCTGCAGAACAGCTGATTCAGTAAGTCACAGAAGAAATTATGCTGATCAGCTGATTGGCAAGAAACAGAAGCAGCTGATGGCCATCTGAGCAGCTGAAGAATGCAGGGATGCCTCTGGAATGAACTCTCCAACTGCTGTGGAGGGCCAGCCAGCCCCACCGAGAACTGCTGGTCATCCCCCATGGGCTTCGGGGCAGACCTCTCCCCAGGCTGCCTGCACAAGCCAGCCCGTGCTCCATGCAGCTCATCAGGGAACGGAGGAGGGAGCTGGAGCTGCTTCACCAGTTGCTTTTGCTTTCACCTGGTCATACGTGCTGAGAGCATTTGGTCACTGTTGAAGAAGTCAAAATCCTGCCAGTGTCTAGAGGCCAGGGCAGCTCTGCAGCTGCGTGCCTGCCGCTGCACCCTTACCTGCTGGTACGCACGGAGGAGAGATCAGGTTCCCATGTTTCTTTTCCTTTCAGATACATCTTTTTACAATAGTGCTATGCTTGGCATCACCCACGGTCCTTTAGGACTAATCTTTGTACAGTACAAGGACCAGGACGGGAGCCATCCACATCCAGGGTCCCGCTAAGGCCGAAACAAGCCTGTGGGAAAGTACGGTCCCTCCTTTAAAGAATCAGGAGGAGCCTGGTTCTGGCAGTGCCGGAGACAACTATGTGCATACTCCTTCACAGAGTGTGTAGATGCTTAGTAACTGGTTAAAAACTCTCCTTCAATGTTTGTAATGTGGAAGCGACCCCCATACACTCACACCTATGCGTTCTTACAGCCTATGCAGAGCACCACTGAAATCTGCAGTCTCCTTTCACACAATTTAACTTGATATATTGACCTACCTGGAAAGTCTCCCCTTTGAAGCCACACTGCTGTGTAATTAAACTTATTCTGATGTTTTGTCATTAGTTTGAAATTACCACATAACTGGAACACCAAGAGACTTGCACGCAGTTGGTTCATTCGAGAAAATGCAGCCAAACTTAAGGACTATGAGGTTAGCTTGAATTAAGTGCTAACGAAATTAAGTGTATTTTCTTTGTTACTACTGTACAGATAGTAGCTTTGAGAGGTGCCAGTCAAGTCCCAGATCCCCACTGTGTGGAGGTATATGAATAAAGAGCATCATCCTGTTGTCTCTAGGCCCTGGCTAGAGACCCCAGGAAGAAGAACAAGAGACCTGGGCTGGGTTAGAGACCAGGGGAAGGATGAAATCATGACGTTAGCATTGTTGGCATCCCGGGCCATAGTGCCAGCATGCCGCCTGCCTCCACACACAGCACAGATCACACAGCCCTGGGTTTGTTAGTTTTAGAAATCACAGGAAACACTTTAATTTACACGTCTCCCTTCAGAAACCTAGACTAGAAAAGCAAGAGCTTGTAATCAAGTTTTGTGTTTTAATGGATCTTGGCAGAAGTGATGGAAACACTCCCCAAGGTTTGGTTTGTTGGTTCAAACAGAGCTATGGGCCAGTCCTGGCCCCACCAGGAGCGTGGTGCCAGCCCCCCCCGCAGCGTGCTGCGGAGCCTGCGCCGCTTGGCGCGATTCCCAGCTGGGCGTTGGAAGGCAAGTGCCATGAAGTGACATCTTAGTGGAAGAGTAATCCTGTTATAAGCAGATTACACGCACGTGTCGAGGTTGATGATGACACCGCAGTTGGCTGTTGAAGGCCTGATCTGATAAGGGACACAAATACACTGTACACTTGGAGTCAGGAGCTCTGTTACTCAGCTCTGTTTCTCTCTAGCCAACAGAAACCCAGGGTGGCTCATGGAACCAGGCCTGGAGGCCAGATCACTATCTGCCACGGGGATAATTCCTGCCTCATGCTGCAGCAAGTTTATTCCACCTACTTGCTTTGCTTTTTCTCAAGTCAGATGTGAAGAACTAGTCAATACGCATCATTGCATGCAAGTTGCAGTCAGGATGCTGTCATGACCTAGGAACGTCAGGCTTCTGTATTGAATCAGTATTTTTTACACAGTATTTCAGAAGCAGAAGTTTTAATACTAAGTTACACTGTATTCTGCTTCACATGCTGAATGACCCAGCATATGTAGTTTACAGTTTCGTAGTGAATACAGAGAGAAACTGTAATTACTTGAATTTCCCTCAGTTTTGTGTTCACAGTCGCATCTTTTCTGCCCTCAGACTATATCTCAACTTTCAGTTTTGCAAAGCGCTTTTTCTGTAGAGCAGATGAAAAGCATGGATTTAAATTCGTATTTTGTAGGTTGAAAAACATTTTTGGAAGCAGAATGGACAGCAAACTTTGCTCTGTAGTATTAACTTCTCCAGGGTGATGACAGATGTATTGTTATGGGAGCTTTTCTATAAAATATAGCCCACAACAGATTTACATATCCCTGCACGCTTACAAATTGGTCAGGTTTCAGCCTCTGTTTGACATTCCTAATGGCTGATGCAGGCATTTGGTCTATATCTTACTGCACAGAAATGACAAGTTTGCAAACATCTGGAGCCGGTCTCTAACGCTAAATCCATGTCCTTCTGGGCTGAACGCTTCAAGACAAAGAGTAATTTTTTTACCTTTTGGCCTCTTACAGTTTCCAACTCTGCTCAATGGCCACATACCGGTGCCACTCCCCAGTCTGGATGGGGCGTCTTCTCCAGTACTGCTTTCTCCAAATGCTCAGAAATCCTGATGATGCCTCATCACGCCAAGGACTTACTGGTGGATTTAACACTTCATTCCTACGGGCTAGTTTTTCCTGTGTCATGAGAAGGACATTGTGAAACCCTCTATTACTTTGGTTTGCACTTTTCATTACATGGATAATCTACTTTTATTATGTTAGCATTTTTAAACAGTGTTTATATATGAAAGTATATATAAATCTGTTTTGCATTAAATGAATTATAATTTTTTTATATCATAGCTCTCGAGTGTTGAACACTTCTGTTGTTGATGAAGTACTTTTCTTAATGGATTGCAACAATGTATCTAATAAGGATGTGAAGCTTCTTTTTAATCCCTTTTTCTGCATATTATGCATTGTGCTTGTGTAAACTATAACCGGCTGTGCCTTCTTTTGCATAATGTCATGTAAATGATTTATATATTTTCTAGTATCAAGATAAAAAGTTGAAAGAAAGAAAACTAGTATTGAACAGCCCTATGGTAGTCTTTCAGTATTTTCTCCACGGCTAGGCCATATGATGCAGTGTATTCATGTAACTTTGTATTAAGTGCTTTCAAATTGTATAAAAATAGCCTTATAATTTTTCTTCGCTGAAGTGAAAAAACCGTAATCGACGTTACAGTCAGGAGATGCGTTTAGGAGTAACAAAGCCACATTTATGCCCAGGTTCTTCTGTCGAGTTGCGACAAGGAGGAACTGTGCATATTCATGAGACATTGCTAGCGTTTGTGAATACGTCCCTAGAAAAGGAGACGTTGCTCAGAATTTATTTGGCGTATATTTCTCACGAACTGTCAGCATTACAGCTGGAAAGACTGCAGGTAATCTCTGTCCTCCCAGGGAATGAGGCTCATTCCTGACAGAGAATTTCCAGGTGCTTTGTTCAGTCGTGCCAAGTGCCTTCTACTATTTCCCTGGAAAGATTATTCTAGCTGCTACCGCTCAGAAGGTCGCATTTCCCCTTCTCCCAAAGCTGGAAAAGTTACAGGACTGTAAATTAATGCCTGGTGCTTGTGAAGAGGCAAACTGTACACGTGGGATGTTGATGTATAATCATCTGAATTCGCGATTAAAAACCAGCGCTGTGTTACTACAGACTTGCAGTTTGAGTTTACTGGGTATGTTCTCTACCTTGAGGTGATGGTTTAGTCATCTAAACGTCAGGTTGGGATTAGGCTAGACTCCCTGGCACCACAGATTCTAATCTTGGCAGGGTTGATGCAAATCTTCAGTTTTCTGAAGTGGCTAAATTGGGTTGAATGCAGCTTTACTGTGTAGGTTTTTCAGGTGAGACCTTCAAAAACCCAACCAAAATCAGAATCCTGTTTGCTACAGGTCATTAGAGCTTCAACTTTGCTTTCTGGCCAAGCGGGTGGCCAAAAGTCTGTTCTTTTTGAAGTTTATGCAGTGAGTTGTCTGCTGATTTTCTGCTTGGATGCATTTCAGTGATGATGTGTGTAGTTAATTGTAAAGTGCTTTTGGATCCTTCAACCTGAAAGGTGCTAAATAAACATTTTATTAATGCAGTTCTGATGTTGAAAAGCCATTTTTGGGGCAGAGGTAGTCTGACAGAAGACAGTGGGAATTTTCCTCAGGCTCCTGGGTTGCACAACTGAAAAATGACTCCTTGGTTTCACTCCCAGTAATTAACAGGATAAAAACCTGCCATATCCCTATGAAGTACCGATGCTGATAAACAGAGCAGTTAGATGCAAGAGGTAAGGGAAATGAATGAAACACATGGGAAGTCACCCGCCTGATTCAGCATTTCAAGAGGTACGACCCCACGGAGTCAAAACCAGATGACAAACGTATGCAAGATTTATGAACTAAGGGAGATTTTATACAAAGTCACATCAGTGCAGCTTGTAAGAAATGGCAGCATGTACCCCATGGGCTTGACTAGTCTAGTGGAGATAAATCATAAGGGCTTGCAGCTCAAACTTCTCTCATTCAATGGATTCCTCCCAGGTACACGGAGTATTTTTCAGTAGCTAAATTACAGAGAGGCAATTACTCACACACTCTAGAGCCAGCTCTCGTTTCATTTTTCTATAGCATGAGTGCCTGCTTCAGCAGAGTCTCGCCTTGTACGCGACAGCACAGCTAATGGGAGAACAAGGCAGAGAGATGAAGTGTTTCTTTCTTAAGTTTAAAAAGCAAAGATAGGTACTCATGAAAATTTGGTCTCAGACTTAATAGGAAATACTGAATACCACACTACAGAAAACCACATGGACACGAGAGGAGGGAGTGCATGACAGAGATTCTTAAAAGAAAAAAACATCCAGATTGTCATGATTTTGTTTCTTCCTGCTGGGAAGAACCGATACAAATAAAGTCCAGTCTCTCAAGTGTTAGCACTTACCTAAACCACTATATCGGTATGCCTTATGCTTTGAGGAGAATGTTCTGTTGGTAATTTTCTACTGAATTTTATTAACAGATACTATTTTAACTGTAGAGAAAAATGAAATAAATGTTTTTAAAATAAATACTGGGAAAATGTTGATATTTTTGTGGCATGGAGACCTCCAAGCCAGCAGTCCTGGGGAACACAACAGGAGTTACTGTCTCTTCAGCATTCTTGGTAACAACTGCAATTTGGTTATACTTTTGAGGGCTTTTGGGGATAGATTTACACTTTATTCATGCTTCAGCAGTACACAAAAAGTTTTTGGTATTATATATATGGGTTGGGTATGCAATGAGGCTATTCTGGGCTTACCTTTACATTGTTGTTCTCAGAAAAGCAAGTATCCACCAGCAGGGCCACAGCTACTGGGCAGCTTTGCCAAGAGACCGCGCACATCTTCTGCCCTGGCACGGGTGAGTGCCTTCGGTTCTAAAGAAAACTTTCCAGGTGGGGAAAACCAGTGATGGGTGATAACTACAGAAAAAGAAAGATTTGACAGGCGTCCATTACATCAACAAAGGGCAGTTTGTTTTGTCTGACTAAAACTAGTTTCATCAGACAGGCACTTGCCAATCTGGAAAAACCTATCAAAGACGTAATGAAGTGTCAACGAGATGACTGTTTAAAGGGGAATCTGGTCCTTTAAAAACAGACTAGAGCATTTAATTTTAACAGAACAAGTCTCTACACTCAGAGGCTGTGTGATCTCGTGCCTACAGGAAGCATCTTCAGAAGCCATCGTGACCACTAAATGCATTTGGAGAAAGTGCAGTAAGTACGAGGAAGTCTTTTGTGTAAGGGCACGGCTGCGCCCTTCTGATCTAGAGACTGTCTCTATATCCTGTAGGATAAACACAAACGGGTCGCTCAGGCTACCTCCCTTATGTCGTCAGAAAAATACAACTTCCAAAATTCCTTTTAGCCCCAAACTGTAGCGGCTCTTACCAATTAATATGGGAGTGCTCTGCCTACACAGATGGAACAAAATCTATTTCTTGAGGGCAAGGAGACTGACAGCGTTAGTAGAGTATAGATTTATTTAAATGTGAAAAAGGAGAATGAACCTCAGGCAAGGACTCAGGAGCAATTGCCATCATGGTCTGCCTTGGATGGGGCAGGGGGTATTTGTAGAAAAGCAACTAGAAGAATTTTAGGGTATGTTGTGTTTTTTTCTTGAGAGATTCTCATCAGTTTGTGTTCACTCTCTGAGAAGTGCAAATGGGTAAACGTAACCTTAGCTATCCCTAACATTGCTCTGGGCCAGCCGCCTTCTGCGAATTAAGAAAAAAGGACATGGAAGAGAGGGAAAAAAGTGTTTGAGAAAACAAGCTCAGGGTGCTGAAACAGGAGGAGCAGGAGGAGGAGGAGGCAGCACTGCCACGTGGGGCCTGTTGTAGAGGGGACAGGGCAGGTCATTCTCACTGGCTTGCAATCTGCAGCAGCAACAATTTCATCAGCAAGATCCCACCACAACAAATGAAGGACTTCCATAGCTCTCTGGGGAAAAATGTGTTTCAGGGTACGGCATCTGAGCTGAACAAGACTCGTATTTCATTAGAAGGACCATAAAAGCAATCTGCTCAGGCAGGCCTGCCTCTTAAGTGATTCTGGAGATGCAGCCAGGACAATAAATTAAGCAGTTATTTACAACAGTAAGTACGTGCATATGTATGCATTCACAGTTTAAGTTGGCTCAAAAATTACAGAACTTAAATGAGTTAAGGGATTTTAGAAAATGTGAAAGTAATGGAAAATTGTAATGTATACCTTTTCCCACTGACATCAATCTTTTAGTTAATGAGAGAGGCACCAGTGCAGCCCAGTGAAAATCACACACAAAAAGATTTAAAAAAAAAAAAAATCTAGAAGAGCTAAACTCTAATCTCAGTTCTGACAACACGAATTTATACTGTGGCCTAGAAAAAGAGTGCGATTTCAGTGTAACTGGACTCCACCGATGAAAAGGTTGTATTGGTGTGAATACAAAGCCCATGGATCTACTTAGCTTTTATACTTTTCAAAATCATCCTGCCAGTACAGCCAGAGCTTACTTTACAACAGTACCAGTTAGCTGAACACCTGGACAGTGTTTCCTCTACGTTTTACAATCTGTACTTGTTATCTTGTCAATCTCTTAAGTTGGTCTGACACGGATGTTGGTGAGATACGCAGACGTTGCTGGGCCACATATCAGCCAAAGAGTAGCATTAAATGACTGAACAGCCCAGTCTGAAATGAAAAAACCCAAATTTTAAAAGCAAACATCCAAGTTCCTCCCCCAAAGTAAGAAATTTCATACAAATGTTCAATTTGTTTCAAAGTCCACTTTACTAAGGGAAAAAAGGTATTGAAACGTGCTAATTAAGGTGCACGAATTATTTCACCTCTGCCCATTAGCTGCTTGACAGAACGATCACGTCCGTGACCACGTGTTGTCACAGGTAAGTTCTGATTTTTCTTCAGTGTCATTATGTGCTATAGCTGTGCATTTCCATACTCTCATGTGTTTGAATTCCTTTCAAGTCTGACCTTAATTCTGGGTATTTCCTAGGTTTATAATGCTTAGTGTGGGGATATTAACAACATACCTTTCATATACTTTGTCCTCAATAACTAAATGTATTCTTAACCTTAATTCCCTCTTAACATTGCAAACCAGAAACAATGCACCTTTATTGCACTGGAGAACTCACAGGCAAACAAGTGAGCAGCCCAAGGAATGCCACCTCGCAGTTTTTCAAATGATTTGCAAATACAAAGCATGTTGATTCTTCAATAATTTTTTATTTTAACTTTTATTGCCCGATTCAGGGATACACTCTGGCTACTTAATGCTGTGGCAAAGCAGCACAAAAAAAATAATAACACAGCCGTGTCAAGATGCACGTTCCACTAGAGCATTGCCGAGCAGCTGGATTGCCCCTTCCATCTCCCACTCTGTCCTCTCCTGTCAACCCCTGTCCCCCACCCACCCGGTCCCCTCTTCAACCTTCACCTCCATGTGCTCACAACCTCGTCACCACCTGCCCCTCTGCTCTCCTCAAGACCACCTGGTTCCTACACATGCCTACACGCGCACCGCGGCGTTCCTGCCCCGGGGTCGATGCGATACGCCGGGGACCTTCTGAAAATCATCACTTCATCAGCAACAACCTGCGGGCTGTTTCTCATTAACCAATCTTTCAAGCAGAGGTGGCCATACCGAAGCTTGAAAGTCATCCAATTTTAGCGACTATCTGCTTGGTTTTCGTCACGCTTGAGGTCTTCTCCCGGAAAGGCCAACAGTCCCTGCAGTTGTTGGGGACGGTGAAACCACAGCCCGCGGTGGTGCCTGATGCTGCCAGACAGGAGGCGGTGGAACACCGAACTGCACAGAGAGGATGCCAGAGAAATGCCCAGTGACTTCAGACTTGCTGACTACTGCCCTGAACAGGCAGCTGCTACAGAACTCTCTCTGCTGATGCAGGAATTTCAATTATAGACAATTTGGGGGAAAAAAAAAAAAAAAGAGAGAGAGAAACTGGCTTGACCACAGATGCCAAGTTTCTTAAGAAATACATTCTTTTAAAGCCACCTCCTAATGAAGCAAACCGATTCACTTGCAGGTCCTTAGGAAAATCTCTTTATAAACCAAGTGCTTTAATTTTATGGAAGATCTTTTCATCTGCAACAAAAAAAGCTGAACTCCTACTTAAAATGGAAACCTCCTTTTGTTAGCTGCAGCTGATCCCTTTCTAAATTCGTTAATGCACTTAATTTTAACAGTTAAACCTTTAAGTCCTTTACTCATTAGTGTCACATTATTACTTGTTCTTTTATGACCTACAAAATATTACTGTTCTAGAAATGCTAAATCCCACACGTATCCACAGTGAACACTTACTCTATAACTTCGCTACTTCTGTGAAAAAAAGGAGATCTTTTCCTGATACTTTCTTCAACACTATCACGTCTACAACATATTTCCTACAAAGTTAATCGGTATAAAATCTAGATCAGATCCATAGCAACTCTAAAAAAATATATAACAACTATTTTGGGACAAAGGCTTTTCATCAGTGCCAAAGCCACCCCCGACGCATGTGCGACGCTCCCACTGGCAGCAGTGGGAGACCCACGCGTGTGCCGGAGGCTCCTAGACCTAGGCAAGACTTCTGATACCGCGTGACATGCAGGACTCGCTTCCTAATGATTTACACTATGGACCACGATTACGAGAAGATCCTGAAGGGCCTCCGTCACGGATGAGTCGCGCCCCTTTCTGCCGCCTGGCGCGAATTAACCAGCGGCCAAAGTTAAGATCGATGACTCCCGCGACACACAGACCTAGCTAAAACGTTTCCAACAATGCCCCAAGAACTGCCAAGTTCACCGACGTCTGTATTTTTAACAACACAGGGCCTTTGTTGTTATAAATTTTGAAACAAACCCAAAGAATTCCACATAATATTTATACTTTCAAAAGTACAATATTAATACAGGTCGGTCAGTTAGAAATAACAGCAGTTTGTTAGGTCTACAAGATTCAACGTAAAACCGGTTTACAAATGCTGAAAAGCAGTAGTGGTCCAATAGTCACCGTTACACATGAATTTCTCTCTTCCAGAAAATAATAAAAAAAAAAATCCCAATTCAAATTTACCATTATCAATGAAATATTAATAAAACACCCCCAAACATGCCACAATCACTATTCACAAATAAAGTTAAAATGAAATATACAAAAATTCACTTAATACTGTTAAATAACAATAAACTACAAGATTTCCTGAACAGAAATGGTAGGACCCCTGAATGTTTTACAGTGAATGTCAGGAAAAATTAAGTTACCTATGACTATTTTCATGATATACCAGCCAAAGATTTACATGACCATTTCAAAATATACCAATAAAGATTTACAGTCTCTTTTAAGATGCACTAAACAAATAGTTTCATAAAGGTGAACACAAATGCTTAAAAATACTGTAACCATCACCAAGGGTGTACTTATGATACTCACTGAGATGCATAAGCATAGTAGTAACATGTTTACTATCTCTGGTAAACAGATAACATCTAAGATCTGAAAAACTCTCTAAGTTCCCACTGGAAAAGCTCTGTAGTACAGTGAGTTCTTACCAAGTACAAACTCGCCTCTTTCCAGTTGATTTCAAGTGAATAATGCACAAATGGGAGAGCAACTAGGTGGGAAAACTGCGTGGTTTTCCCATGCTCTTGCCATTAGTTGTCCTGTTCCTCTGTGATGGAATTCTCAATTTCAAAAGTAACGCACCAGGGCCCAAGGTTTTATGAATTGCCTTTTCACTATTTGTATTTCTAAGTTAAAAACGAGGTAAAAAAGCCGCTGCTTCTGCAGGCCCCCTGTGCACAAGAATGTACAAATATCTTGTGCGGGACTAAGCCTGACAAAATTTGTCGTCAGGTCTCCACGCTCTAATTTACCAATAACTAACAGAGGATCTGAGAGCAAATAATAGTTACTGTTCACTTGTTTGAATCAACTTTCACACTGTGTGCTTTTCAAAAACATAATACGCATTATAATTTTTCAACTACTTCAACACATACTTCCAATGTTAAATAAGGAATTAAGTGCCATGAACTTAGAGCATTAAAGATGGTTCACCTATAGCCAAGCAAAGCTATGTTTACATTCCAGGAAACACTGCAGTTTAAGAAATACAAAAAAAACCCCGCAGCAGTAGAACATTTTATGAAGAGAAACAGAGGCATTCACATATCATAAAGCCATTGCAACTTCTTCAGGCATGGAACTGTTGTGTTAACTATACAGACAGTAGTTATTTAGCAGCAATGATTCCGCAATAAATAATGCACTGTGTTTCTCAGTCCTGCACAAAAATTGCAGCTACAGTTACATCAACAGCTGTAACCTACTGGCTCTAGTGGCAGAGGAGACCTTAAAACCAACTGTACAAAAAATTGTCACACTGTGACAACAAATATAAAAACATAATCTGCAGGTTGGAAATAAAAAGACTCCACTGTGAAGAGGACAGTGTAGACGAACTGCGATTCCGAGTCCACCAACAGAGAGCACTGCCTTCCGATCCGAGTCCTTGACTGGCAGGACGGGCAGGGGCTTGACTCCGCGTCACCCACTTTAGAAAAGCATGCTCTGCCTTCTGTTCTTCCCATGGCCTGCAACGGGAACACGTACTGCCGTGAGAAACTGAAGCATCCACCCAACAGAGTCTCCTGGCTTTCTATTTCAAGAGAATACCCTTTGTGCCTAAACCAACACCAGCATCTTCCTTCTAACTGCACTTACTGCTTTTTATTTTTATATTTTACTTTGCCACTACTCAACATCCACACAATAATGATTTGAAAATCAAAGACATTCTCTTGTTAACAATCCCTTTGCCCAGTCCTAGAAAAACTTGCCTCCTTCTGTGCATTTAGCTTTTATGTCCCTACAGGACATTCCGAGCAAATCACTCTTGATGTTTGAGTGTATTCACACAGATCAATTCAACAAAGTATTTTTCAGTTCAAAATGTCTCTGGCACAGCATTCCGTTTGCAGGTATGAGAAAATGAGAAGCTTTCCATACCTGTCTCTGGGTAAGTGGAATTCCGAAAGCCAGGGTCTTTTTGCAATTGAATCTCCTTTAGACTGAATATTGAAACACCTGGAAGGGAACAAATAAATTAATAGCCAAACACAACTATGCTTTACTGAACAAAGTTCTATTCTTAACAGTCTACTTAAGAAATGTTCTCTATTCCCAAATATTTAAGTCAATATATGCCAGATGTCTTTAACAGATTAGATTTGGGAGTTTTTCCTTAAGCAATGCACTTAATATACTATCTTAATGCTCTGCTACTTTACTACTCCTCTTACTTTCAGGCAAAGTGTGTATTCTTGTTCCAAGACTTCTGAAGTATGCATGTTTCATGGCCTCTTCTGCTGAAATTCTCTTCTTCGATTCATACTATTAACATAAAAGGGTACAAGTGTGTTGGTTTTCATCAAAAAAACTCTTTGCACCAAGTGATTTCATCAAAGGGAGAAACAGAATCCTACTTGCTCAAGATTTCCCACCAACTCGCTCGGACAAATTTGTTTTCATTACTTTCATTCACATGTGAAGATCTAACATATGCTATCTAAATCAGTATTACCAACACGTAACAAGACTGTTAAAATAGGCAAAATAACCGCTGTAAATTGATGCCAGTCAAAAATACACTTAAACTTTATTTATAGATGTACCAACGACTAGATGACAGACTTGTGTCTACATTATGTTCTAATATTAAACCGCAACGAAACGCTATTACGGGAGATCACAAAGTGTCTCTAATTGGCAGGACTACGCTGCGGCGTTTTGCATAAAACGGAACTTTAGCCACTGCGGTCCTCAGCCTGAGCTCAGGTGCCTCCTGCTTGGCGTTTGTGCGCATTTGGTCAAAGACGCAGACATTGTGTACACAAAGAAGAACTAAGTTCAGAGGAGGATTGCAAGTGCCATTCTGACACGATGTGTAAGCGGGTAAAGACCTGATGTAGAATTTAAATCACAGAGCAGAGTAACCGCACTCCACCTTACCTACGACGGATTTGCAATACCATGCAGTTACAGTGCTTCCGCATCTGGCCAAGGACTTAAGAGCTGGCCTTCCATCTCGCTTCTCCCTCTTCTTGCTCATTTTTAATACAGATTAAAAGATTAAACTGACCTACTACTTCACCTTTTGAATACAGTTTGCAAGACCAAAGGGTAATATTACACTCTGGTAACTGGTTCTATAGTAGCAAACCAACTTCATGCAACAGAAATTTAGTATTTGTATTTAAAAATTCTTTTTCAATACCGTATCTCACAAGAGATTTAGTTTTTTTCAGGGGATTGCTAATACAGAAACAATTATAATTTTACAAAAAGCAGTAAGAGACTTCTTCTGTCACCAAAAAAATTAAAAAACTAAACATAATGTTTTTAATTCTTACAGTACATATGCTTCCCAAATCTGTCATTCTTCCCAAATCTGTAATCCACTACAGAGTCAGCTTCATATTCCACTTTGAAACACATCTAAGAGATATTATACCTTCCAATAAATTTTGTAAACAATACATTAAAACTCTATAAACTTGCACTTTAACAAAGTAAAACCACAAAACACATCTTACTTGAAGGAACTTTGCTATCAATTCAATTCCTTCCATGTCCAGCCTAAAAATAAAAATATTTTAAAACATTAAAAGTTAATGAATTACACTTACAAAAGCAAAACTGCAAAGGAACTGACTTCATGAAATGATATCAAACATGAAAATTAAACTTGAATATGGAAATTCTGTCACCTAAACAACTTCTGTGCATGTTAATGTGTATACATACGAGTACCAGTATCTCAGAACAAGACTCTGAACAACACTGGGGACAGACAAATCCTGAGCTTTAGGTTGTGATTTACCAATTGACCTGGATCTTTTATTGCATCTTTTTGATGCAACTGATGAAAAAAAAGTTGGTTTTTTTTTAAAAATTATTTTTATCCTAACATTACTCATTTACAAGAAGGACACAATGTTAAATCTTTTGCTTCAGAGTCAATTGAAAATGCTGTAGTCTTTGCCATAAAGTTTATTTATAAAACCTGTGCAGATCCTTCCACCTCTTCATAATGGTTTCAGAATGATTTCAAGAGACTAATCAAGGAGACCACGTCATTTTAACAATGGGCCTATTACATAACAGAAAAGAATCTGGGTTATTTAGGAAGTGCTGTGAGTATACTCCTACCATGCAAGCATTATTAATTGGAGTTTACAGTTCTACAGGTCATTAAGGAGCTGTGGTACCTTGAATGACATTAGACAAAGTAATCGCATAGGACCAGAATTACGCTTTGTGTTACTGTCTACCCACACTAACACAACTGATGTGTAGTTTTCTAGCGTTCAGTTCTTGGAAACATGTTTACATTTACCACAGGGATGCATATTTTCTATTAAATAACATATGAAATACCTTGGTGCATGGTTGATAAGAGGTTGTGGTTTATACTTCGGAAAGTTGTAGTTTCTAAATTCATCACTGGAAGAAATGCCTGGCCATGTTTCTTGACAGGGGGTTCCTGCATTTAAAAAAAGCAACAGATTTGTATAAAAAAAATTAAACTACTTGGACATAAATAAGCATACTGTAATTTAAACAGGAAGGGGGGGAAAAAAAAGCCAATGAGCCTATGTTGTACAAAGTCAGCTGTGCACTCAGTTCAATCATTTTTTAATCAAGAGTTCACTTATTCATCTTAATTACAATGCAATATAAAATATCAATATTTGCAGTTAAAGATCTAAAGTTCTCATGGAAAAAGTGTGCAGAAGAACAAACATATAGCATCAACAGTACTGCTTAAAGTATCCTTTACCTAGAAGTCTGAAAATTAAGTGCAGCTCATCTTCAACAGTCGAACCAGGAAAAAGAGGTCTTCCTGATGCCATTTCAAAAAATATGCATCCGACACCCCTTTATATAAAAAAAGAAAAAGATAAATCAGGAACAAGCCACCAATTTAAGCTTTCAGCTCTTAAAGACTTCTGTGATTTCCCTTCAATTAAAACAAACCATTAAATTAGTTGTTAGGCACACATTGCTATTTAAAATATTGTTTTGAAAGATAAATAGCAACAAAAGAACTGCCAAAGACTAAACAAAACCTGTCACAGCTGTATTATATCCTCTTCCTTCACATGTCAAGTTTATCAATTGCATTAAAGCAAAATAACACACTAGGTCATTAGAAGAACGTGTTTACTTTTTTTCCCTAGCACTGTGGGCCTAATGCCTGCTCACTAGAAGCAATTAAAAGGTACTCTGCATTTTCAGAGAGAAATAAAGAAATAATGGCATCTTCCTTCCCTGCCAATCCTTCCTCTAAAAACTGAACACAGTTGTAGCCCTTAAAAATTCAAAGGATGAATATTTGACTGTTACTATATAGTAAAAAAGAGTTGACATTTTTTCAACTCGACTGTGAACAAAAATTGAAATTAGACAAAGCTATACAAACCACATGTCAATTTGAGTCGAATACTCCGAAGATCCAAGGAGAACATCAGGCGGTCTGTACCATAACGTGACAACTTCATTGGAATAGGTCTTTGTAGGAACAGACTTTGCTCTAGCCAGTCCTTGATACAAAGGGAAGTAAGAGAGTCATGTACAGCTTGCTGAAAGCTTTTTTTTTTCCACAGAATTGACAGGGAATTTTAAAGAGCTAAATCAACCTTATTATACTTGCTAAATACATTCCCTTGGTGTTCATTTAAAAGCCCATTTCTACAACTTGTGATTGCCTCTTAGTATTTACAGCAATCTCATGATTGGAATTTTTAAGCACAGAAGACAGGCAAACAAATCAAAACCTGGAGTAACCCCATAAATTTCATTAAATCAATATGACACCTCTCCCCCTGTGAAAAACCTTCCACACTATTTCCACTCGAGAACTGTTGCAAAATGCAGAAGGCAACGAGCGAATAATAAAACCGTTGAATCAGAGCAAATCAATGTTGGATCAGCAGGGGATTTCTATCCTAACACTGTCAGTTTGTCAGTAATACCTTCACTAAAATTTAGGTCTATCGCGTTAGGTGCAACCTTCTGAGCAACTTTTATTCAGGTACAAGGGGAAAAAAACAGTGACAGACCAGCTTTCAAAGGACCTTCCTGACAGCGAAGATAGCAGGAGCCTGCGCATGCCCCGCTCCACTGGAAATCCCAAAGGAACTTGGTGTATCAGTGATGGGGAACACCCATCAACGTAGCACATGGACAGACCCTTCCTCTCTCCCTTCACGGTTGCTCTGCTTCAGGGTGGTTGTGGGATGTCAGGAAAAGCAACTTGAGCTCCACTACAGGGATCTAACTAAGTGTCAGTTTGAAAGGAAGCTGAAAGACCACTTGCAAACCACAAGTCAAGTGACAGTATTACCTATAGAGGTATTACTTTGATTACTAATATTCTGTAAAAGGCTGACTTCCATGTTCCACCTGAGAACGCACAATTTCATCACAGACTCCAAGTTCTCATCTCTCCTTATAAAAAGGAAAGATGCCTCACTTTGGCTGAGTGAATAATCCATATTTGTTACAGAGTAATTTCAGGCCTTACCAAAGTCTGCAAGCTTCAGTTCTCCTTTCTCATTAATGAGCAGATTTTGTGGCTTCAGATCTCGATGTAACACCTTTCTCCTATGACAGTATGACAAACCCCGGAGAATCTGGTACAAAAATAGCTATGGAAGAGAACATTTATAAAATTAGACAAAAAATGTTAATCTACAGACTACATGACTATAACAGTTCATTTGGGCACTGCAGAGTTAAGTCTCTGTACTGTAAGCAGGACAAAAGTGCTTCTCAGAAAGTTATTTTTCCATATGAACACATTCTGAACATCATAATTGTTTACAGACTTAAATTCCTTTACGTTAATGCACTGCTTTAATACAATAGTTTACAACAAAGATTTTAAGAGCAATTCGGTTTGTTTAACCCAAGAGAACCACAGGGCTATTTATTTTTAAGTAAGCATTTACCAAGGCTCTTCCCCACACTAATGTCTTTAAAGGTAATCATCTCTGACTGTACTCAAGTTCCCTTCTGCCACAGAATCCCTCCTGAAAATGCAGCACAGCATTTTTCCTACCCAATTGTGCAAAACTAGGCAATGAACGTTTTGGCACACTATTGGAAAAATACACTTGGACTCATGAGCTCACAAAACATGCAGAAATGGGGAAATGAGGACTACTGAAGCAGCTCGACCGCCTCGGGCAGTTATATTCATCCCCTCACCTTGCCACACACAGGTTTATTTTAGTCCTTTGGAACAGCAAGCCAAGCAAGCAACTCCAGCCATGCATATTTATGCTACACATAAATAGACCCGGCAGTAGTAAGGGATGAAGAGAGGTTTAGCAGACGGCAGCCAAGCAAGTTTACTATGTCACTGCATTAAGAACTAGTATTTTGCAGTTTCTGGGGGACTTCTGGGTAGCCACTGCCGGCATTTACTGCACCAGAGTCCTCAGCCAGTAAAGATGATCAAATGTACAATGAAAAATACAGCGTGGTACAGAAAGCAATGTTTACCAACGTGACAAATTCGGCATGTACTAGCTAGGACTTCTGAGAAGAAACACTAGAATGTTGTTATATGACCATTTTGTAACTCATCAGTTTATTTTTGCACCAGGTGACAACACCAAATTCTTTTTCTTAAACTGGACAAATACACAGCAGGTGTAGACTACATCCATCTGTTCTCAATCTGCTTAGGTGGGATTTATCTGTTCTATAAAAAAACAAATTGGGAACGTTTTTTGTTCTTTCCTGCTCTTCATTTTTGAAGAGCAGAATGAGAAGCAGCAAGTTTTGTTTCATCCACTTCATACTGTTGCAGGGGTTGTCAGTCCTAAGTAACTGTAACAGGACTGCTGTGGAAATCGATACACAACGCTAGCACGCACTGGGACTGCACGGATTTCTCAGGAAGGCAAAGCAGATTATTCTACAGAAATTGTAGATCTTCACCACAGTTGGCAAGAATCCTTTTGGAAATACACAAGTTGACATGTATTAACTCAAAATTGTGTCTGAAACAGTAATACCTGCAGAGACTACACACATCTCTATATATCATCATTTTGTTAAAGCTCAAACCGCTAAAATTAGCTGAGGAATGTTAAGGGAGTGATGACAGGGAGGACTCTCAAAAGGTAATAATGACCAAAAGCCCCACAGTTATTGGAAGATAAGCACCTACAGTTACTACAGTTAAGCAGCTGTTCTGGTTTCCCAGTGCCAAAGGTACTGACCGTATAAATCTGCTCTTAGAGCACAGCTTAAACCATAGGCAAACAAGGAAAAACAGTTCTTCTGCTTAGATCGGATTACCACAAGCAGATTCTGCTTGTTTTCTAACTGCACTTGTTACAGGAGTCAGTTTCCCACTTACAGCTTTTCTTCATTTATTGTTTTTAAGCTTAAAGCACTACTTATTAACTTGTAGTTAATTAAAAACACAAGTGTAATTATGTTTTTTGTTGCCTCTCTGAAGTACAGACAAATTCAAGAATTTCCTTCTGCAGACTCTCAAAGGAAGCAACAGAATAGGTTACGGGCAGATGTCTTTCCCT
>NW_009725625.1:52882-108872 GCF_000703405.1 Apaloderma vittatum
GTAATGAGACAACAGAATAATAGAAAAACCTAACTAAGCAGTAACTAGTATCTACACTGAATCTCATACATAATTCAACTAAGAACAGATTTCTCAACATGCAACTAAGCCAAAACCAAGGATGACGACTCTACTAGAACACACATAGAACCCATCACTTCACAGGATTTAGTGTGTTGTGTTCTGAACTGCCTTTGTGCCACGCATCATGGAGTGCACACTCACGGCTTTGTTCTTAAAGATCACAGCTTAAAGTTTGGGGTTTTTTTTCAAGGAGAGTTTCTCAAACACATCTACTGCATAAATAACATCCCTTATATAAATTATACGTGGCTTAATGAAGAGGTTGTGCAGGTATGGTCTAGCATAGGCTGCACTACAGTGAGGTGATACTGGCAACCCAACCTCCTCGGACAACTCAACTCATTTCAAGATACTATCTTCTTCTGTTTGGAATTCTGTTTATAAAGCTGTAAGTATTAAAGAACATAAAAAGTTATTCTAGTTTTCCAAATCTAAACCTGCTTGTTATGAGAAAGACAACACTTGAACTTGAGTTAGTTTCAGCAGGCCAGAATGGAAACCGAGTTACTTGACCTGGCCACAGCTACAGTTTAAAGGAACAGACAATTAAACGTTAAAGAAAATAATTTCAATTTTCTTTCTAAAAAGATTAACATTGCTTCTTAAATAGGTATTTTCAATTTCCTACTTGTGTGGTAGGCAGTGACATCTAAACTTACATTCATGATTGAGGCTACGTTTTCCTCAGTGTGCGTCTACATACTTTATTTGAGGAGATGCGAAACTACAGACCTAAGTTAATGAATGAGTACAAAATAATGGAAATACAAGAAGAGGTCAAGAAAATTTATTATTTTAAAAGAAATTTTTAATATTATATATATAATTCCAAAGAGAATGGAAACACATAAAGTTATATCTCCTGTTTTCAATGCTTTAGACACTTCAAAGCTGTCAAGACCAAAAAGAAAAACTTAATCTGATGTCAAACGTAGATAAGTCAGGCCCAAAGGTCAAAAAGGAAGTTAAGTTTCTTTATTTTACTTTTTTAAAAAAGCTCTAAACTATATAGCTCCTGATTATTAAGTCCTCTGAAATTCTCAGAACAGAGAAAGCTAGAGGACAGTCTTGTCACTAAGATCACTCACCTTTACATTGTGCATACTCATGATGTTACCACAATCATCCATGTACTGCTTCAGATCCTTGTCCTGTCAAAACACCATCATCACTGTTCAGCAAAATTGTGGACGACAGATGATGTGAATATTATTTATTATGAGGACTGAAATAATTCATCAGCAAACTGAGTTTTCTGACAAAGATGTTCAATGATTAAAAAAAAACCCCAAAGCCTGAAGGAGCAGAAATCCTTGACTTCCCAGAGGACATAAATTCCCAGTTTTACTAGCAAGATGCATCATCTCAGGCAACGTTAGTTGTTATTGCTTTCTCCACCTTGCGTGAGGCACAGCGTTTTATGAAATTGCTATATTATCCAATTACACTGGAAGTAAGGAGTTCTTCTCTATCCCTCTTATTGTGCTTATATGTGTCAGCACATTAGGTAAAGCTTCAGTGAGAAACTGAAAAGTCTACAACACAAGAGGTGAGCAAGTGAGATATGTAATTGTGGACACTCACTTGAAAAGGTTGTTAGAAAATACTGGAATGTGTTGTTTACTTCAAAATACACTTTTCTCCTTGGCTAACTTGCTAAAGTTGCGCCACAACAGAATTTGAATAATAGCATGATTATTCTTTTTTGCAGTTAATGATTTTGGCAGAAGTAGACAGTTTGCTCAGGTAGATCAATACTAATTGCTATTAACGAAACTGAAATTATCAGAACAGTATTCACTAATTTACAGCAATTTAAGAATTGAATATGCTTTTCTCATGTTCAGCTGAATGATTCTAGATGCAGGAGAAAGCTAACAGTCCCAGTATTTTTAAAGAGTACACAATTTTGTTACATCTGTGTTACTTAGAAACAATAAACTGAATGTAAAGCTTGCTAGTAGTTTAAGCACTTACCAAATATTCGAAAACAAGAGTCAAAGACTTGTCTGTGTGCACAATATCGTGCAATGTAACAATATTTGCATGCTTCAGATCTTTTAATAATGACACTGTAAAAGAGAATTGCAAGTATAAAATAAATAAATGGAAACCACACAAGCAGCAAATGTACTTCTAGCAAGTTGACACATACAAGCTTTAAAAAGAAATTAAAAGGCTATTTTTAAGAACAAAATACTCATACAGATTAAATTAGTAAGAAAGGTATTTAGTCACAACACCAGACACTTGAGTAACAAACTGCAAACATTTCCTAAATTATACACTTTAGGCAGTAGTAATTTATTAAAAGGTATTTCAAATCCCTGAAAGTTACTCCCTAATAATAGTCTAATTCAGTATAAAATCATCCAGTTATAACACTGCATTTGAGAACACAACCACCTCCCATAAAGTAAATACATTTGAAACAATAACTCTTCTATGCCTAGACTAAAACTTTCCTCATCAAAACTGATAATAATTTCATTAATCTCCATGTAGTGGATGTATTTCCAAGTACCAACAGTACACTTGGGTCAAAAAGAAATCCAGAATACATGAAAATCTGAGAAGTTAAACAAAAAAGTTATTACCTTCTCTTATGGCTGTGCATGGTGCTCCCTCTTCATGTTCCAGGCGGATTTCCTTCAGAGCTACAAGATTCTCTGTCAATTTACTTCTTCCCTTATAAACCGTTGCATAAGTACCCTTCGAAATGGAAAAAAAAGGAAACCCTTACAAATTGTTCCTTTACTGAAAAGTAAGTTAAAGAAAATATAGACTTCCATCTGAGGTTCCCAATAGGTTTCATTGTGGATATGAATAGTTTTTATGTTGTCTTCTTTTTGAGATATATGAAACTACTTTTTAAGCACAGCTCTGAATACACACAAGACACACGGGATGTGTGTTCTTAGCATTCCCGTAAATTACATGGAAAGCCACGCGCCACACAGCGACCAAAGAAGTCAGATCAGGGAACACTAAGTTCAGGAAGTTCACTGCTGGGATCATTTACCCTCTTTAAAGTCTCTACTTGATTAAAACTAGCTCAGGTATCTCTGCTACATTACAGTTGTGTTTCTGAGGCTGCAGACGTAATCTCCCATTACTTTTATGAAAACATAGAGAGCTGCTTATCTCTGACATATATTTTATATGAGTTTGAGGGAGAGGAAGTTGTCAAAGTTTCATTTTGGTTGACGTAATGAACAGAGAATACTGTGAAGCTTATCTTTGTCTCTTTTGGGTTTTTTTCCTGCTTAGACAATAAGAGATTCAAAACTCTCAGGGCATGTTACACGAGGACAAGAAATTCTGACAAAACAGTAGATACAGCAAAACAAGTAGATATAACTAATCACGACTGCGATGAGGAAGCAATGAAGTTACAGAAATTGCTCTAGGTTACTGCACTTACCTGGTGGTGTCCACTGCACTTTGTAAGCAAGTGAGATAACGTAAATCTGCAACTATGACTTGAAGGCTACTAGATTAACATCCCTCCAGAGACAAGCAATGTTATGTCATGTTTAGTGATCCGTCTAATAAGTACTAGAGGCAAAATAAGAAATAAATGCGTGTGGAGATGAGAGCGTTGCAGAGGACTGGCTGCAAGATTCACAGCCCCGCTTCCTTCTGCGACCTCTGTGTGTCCCGTTCCAGTGCTCCTTGTCCATTCTTGATCCCGTTGGCCAAGCTCAATCCAACTGGACAGGACTGAGGCCTGGCCCCTCCTCAATTCTACCGAATCTCTGGATGTCAGATGCTGAGAGGAGGTGGGAAGCAGTACTGCTGCCCTCCCAGAAGGGGAGGCAATCCCAGCGTTATGTACGTCACTGGGCAGCACCGGGCTGGCTGCCTGGCTCCAGCTGCTCCGCCAGAACACTCACGGCCACTGCCGGCTCCCCGCACGCGCCAGCTGCTTCTTGTCCAGCAGGAGCACTCCCCAACACCCAACTCACTGCAGGAAGACACCAGACTTAACAACTGGTGTTATTAGTGCCAGACTAATTTTGTCTATCTGCACACAAAGACAGCATACTTAAGAAGGTCACAGATCATTTGCTAAAGGAGCCTTGCTCGTCTTCAGCCCACTGACGGGTTCCCTGCTTTTTTTTTTATTTGCTTATTATATATGCATGAAACTTTTGAGTGGTTGTGAAGTTGTGATACATGATTAATATTGTTTGGTTTACAGATAAATTCAGTGGGTATTTTGAGGGATATGGGGATTTTCAGTTAACATTTACATAAAATTTTACATAAGACAATGTCACCAAAGCAGTAGTCATTTCAGAAGAAAGCTATACATACCTCTCCAAGCTTTTCTAACTTGATATAGGTTTCCATTTTTCCAAATCCAATTTCTGACTGCAATGAAAAGAAATGTAAAATTGATGTCCAAAACTGAACACTTTATTTATACGTCATTTAATTAGCAAGTTAAACATTTTTTCAGAAAAATATCCGATAGTACTTGACTAAATACCACACAATTCTGCTATTTCAAAAACAGCTCAGCATATTATGACGTAAATGTGTCCCAGCACCGAAGCCTAACACTCAGCCTGTTGGCCAGTCTGTGTAGCCTGGTAGGACTATGTACTGAATTACACTTAGATTAAAACCCTACTCTACCACTCACTTACATCCTCTCCACTCTTCTGATTACCACTAGTGAGTTTGTTACAGCTTAAAGCACTGAAGTCATCTCAAACTATTCCATCCATTCTCTTGCTCAGCATAAACATATGCTGCTGCTTCTTTCAAAACAACTTTATTTGCTACGTTCAAGGTCTCAGCTCCAGGTTTCCTCTCCCATTCTGACCCCTCAATGCTTTTCAGTTTAAAGCTCTGCCAGTAAGATCCCTGAATGTCCTTCTCTGCAAGCTTCAACAATTTAAATCTCATCGCTCATAACTTGTTCTGTATTCTACTTGGATCTATTCACCTCCTCTTTTTTTTGTCACCAACTTAGCTCTGCTATACAGGCCAGGAGGGTTAGCCTGCCTCTGTAACACCTTTTTCTGAAGGCTGTCAGATCATTACTATTTTACTGTTCAAATCCACTGCTACTAAAATCTGAGGGATATTAAAGTTGTACGTTATTTCATGGTAACATAAATACTGATCACTGTATTAAGATTTGGCAACAATATTATACGATGATATACTAAGGAAAGTTAGATTAACAATTTTCAGAACACATGTATCAAAAGTGCATCTGAAGCGTTAAGATTTTATCTGTAAACATATTTGACATATCTAAGAGGAAAAATGGGCACATAATTACATTCACATTTTATTAAGAGTAATTCTCTTTATTAAATTAGTGTTAGAATTAAAATGCTTTAAAACTGCATCAAGCATATTTAGAGGCTTGTTGAAGCCAAGCTGTTAATCCCCAAATACAAGCAAAGTGGATATTTGACCACCCTTGTAACTCTAATGAGACTTTAAACATACCACTGATATACAATGTTAGTAAAATAAATATTATGTTTCCAAAGTACATTTTGGCCTACTTAAGCAAACATATCTTGAAGTGAGTACTAGATGGTATTAGAATTAAAAAGACAGGCTGCTTAGTTCACAGGAGAAACTAAAAGAGAACTTACAGCCACTGGCCTTGTTATTGCCAGACAGTCTGGAATACAACTTAAAAATCTAATTTCCCATTCATCAAAACTAAAAAACTTAGTATCTTTTTTAGACAATAGAAGACAGTATTTCCTACATACAGACAACAGATACTCTTCACGGCCTGTCTTTGAATGTGTTTTAATTTTTTCACATTCGGTTGCCTACTCCCCATAAGAAAATCATAAGTTTTTGCTTTCCTCACACTAAGATCGATTTCCATTCAAAATAATTTCTGAATTAACTTATTTTTTTTCTCCGACACACACCTGTCTATTTTGACTTACACAGAAACACTGATGCACTGTACTTAGGTTCCTTTCTTCTAACGGCTGATGAATAACAATTATACCTATGCTACTGTGCACACAATGTGGTACATGTATACACAAAATATAATTACTGTAAAAGCTAATTTTTTCCTTATATTTCAAAGAAAAACACCAGACCTAAACTACAAGTGCTCACTTGATACACTTGATAGCCTTTTTCCTTTGATTCCTACTAAGCCTTGAAAAGAGACAAGCTTTTGAAGCACAGCACAATGTTCATACACTGTAATTAACAGTCCGCCAGCAAGCTTTCAATGACAATCTCAGAATAATGAGTCCTCAAATTTCTTGTTTTTTTTTAAAGGTTAGCTTGAATCACTCAATAAAAGAATAAAGATATTGCACAGCTAATAAAACTAATTTGATACATGTACTCCCATATTTGTCTTTCGTCAAATAAGCCACTGAATCAAGAAAACAAAGAACAATGTGGATTTCATAAACCTATTCAGTTTTTCTCTGAAAAGGATTTTCACCAATGCAGCGAATGCATACCTGCATACCACAGCACTGCTGGCAGGTTTCATTTTGGACTTTTAAGCCCTGAAAGTGTTTTAAAAAAGGCAAAGCGAAACAATCTTGTGACAGGAAGCTGGCTCCATGCACACGCCACATTCATTAGAGGGCACTGTTTTTCTGTCTGTCTTCTAGGAGGTGAAGAGGAGAGAACTTCAACTGCTCTCAGGGCTCACCATTAAATAAGCAAGAGGATTTAGGTACATAGGAAAATCCCTCAGTCTCCAAATACTGTATTTCAACACTGAAAAGGTTCTATTGAAAAGGTACTTCACCAGCATCTGAGAAGAGAAGGTTTGGGTGGGTCTATTCCTCAAGTGCCACATTACATCATTAACTAAGTGGTTAATGAGCTACAAAATTCTGCCACAAACATTTAAGCTTGTTACTTTATTATTACCTTTCAGTGCTTAGATCCAATCTTTCCTTATTGTTCTTGTAAAAGTGACATGCAGACCAGAGCTTTACTCTAGCACGCTAAATTGTATTTTTCATGGGAAAAGCACAGGATAAAACTCAACCCTTGTTTTCTTAGACATCAGTAATGCACAAAGAATAAAGATATTGCACAGCTAATAAAACTAATTTGATACATGTACTCCCATATTTGTCTTTCGTCAAATAAGCCACTGAATCAAGAAAACAAAGAACAATGTGGATTTCATAAACCTATTCAGTTTTTCTCTGAAAAGGATTTCTCACCAATAAATTTGCCCAGGAAGTCAGTAACGGTCTACGAATTTTTCAAGACACTGAATAACATCACGAAAACTGACAGACCAAATTATGATTGAAATGTAACAATTCTTGGGAAAATAAGTTAGAAATATTTTTTTACTATTTCACAGATGTGTATATTTTTATGAGCGTCCAAGATGTCTAGGATTTATACTCTAATTACAGGAGTATAGTATTCCTAGGTATAGAAATCCTCATTCTGCCATCTCCAAGGGAAGACCTGTGTTTTTAAAAACGATCCACTAATCTAAAAGGTACATGTGAATTTATTAATTCATATTATCAGGAATCCACATAATATTTTTTTTAAAGTAAAGTAAGATAAAACTATCATCTCAATAGCAATTTTGAGAACGAAAAATTTTTCTCAAATACAAAAAGAACAGCAAGGAGGACCTACCCTGATATTACGCTATTTTAGAGCCTTTCTACTGTACCAAAAGAGTCTCAACCTTGACCTAAGACTACCTGGCCTAGATGCTCAGATAGATCATCCCTGCTCTAAAAAAACCCCACCCAACCACACAAACAAAAAAACCAAAAGGATTTAAGTATGCACTTTGGGAACTGAGTTTAGCCACTGATTTCAGTGGGTCAAGACCTTTACTGAGAAATGACAGGGCCAAGTTTGTAGGAAAAAAAAATGAAATAAAAGATGAACTTCTCCAAGGGATTTTGACAGGTGCACCCTGAAGTTCACGGCGTAACAGCCAAGGTGTAAACGATGCTGAATCATATCCAGGGTGCACAGATAGCTGCATCAAGCGGAATCTGAAGACTTGAGAGGTGGGTTTAATGAGGTAGCTGCATTACACTTACTAGGGATGCTCGACGAGAACGCCGACTCATGGGCTGATCAAACGGTGGGCTGTTAATCTGCAGCTTTTCAAGATAGCCATCGGGTATCCTGATGTCAGCAGGCAGGGACAAGCGCTTGTTCAAATCCTGCAGTAAATAACGTTAAAAAAGAGTAAAAAAAGAAGGGTCAAGTATAATTCAGAATTTCCTTAAACGTCTTTTAACACCTATAGTGTTAGTTACTGTTTTTACAGTGTCACTATTTAAAATGGAAGTATTTATAAGAATGAAAAGTAAGGAATCTCACAGAGGTTCTTCAAATTGCTTAGGTAACAGCTTGAAAAAAATCAGTGTTTTACGAACTTACTGCTCCAAAAGGAGCAATGAACTATTAAAATGTAATTAATTACACTATGGATAAATATATTGAATTTACTTTTAGTACTTACACATACTCAGAATACCAGAAACTGACAATTCAGTGGCTGGTAAATACATTTCTTTCCATACAGTAATCAGATTAGAATAACAAAAGATCTCTGTGATTCAAAACTTGTCATCCTCTCACTCTCTGTTTACTAAAAGTTACAAACTTGCTTCCATTTCCATGTTTCCATTCTTAAAGCACAGAATATTACTTCATTACTAGAGCCAAACTATTACAAATGTAAATACATTTTTCTGTTTCAAACTCTTTACTACAGAATCTTTAGAAAAACAAAGTGCCATGATATAAAAGCAGTTCTCACTATATCAGATTCTGTGTTTCACCAATATTTTATTATATTATTTCTAGACAAGAAGGACATAAAACTATTCTGCCTTTTGGCAAACACAGAAAAAAATATTTTGGAGGGCAACTGCACATTCTTGTGATTTTTTCTTTTATTTTTACTGTGGCTTTAATCACAAAGATGCCAGAAAAAGATACATCAAATAGTCTCTTGAAGTGGCCAGTCACCACCACAGAAATAAAAGGGCAATATATCCAGATTCACAAAGAAAGTGAACTAATATGCCAAAGAGCAGGAATTGCTTTTCAGTAAAGATAGTTTATCCAGCATCAAACTATACAATCCACCACCACAGATTTTACACTGATGTTAGGACATCTCTGGAACCAGCAGAAAAGTATAATTCCAGATTTCTCCTGGTGAAGCTCAGATTTAATCAATATTGACCGGAGGGCAGAAAGCTCTTCTTGATGTTACCCAAACTCTACCTTACCTCTCACCTCCAGCTTTGAATTCCGGGCACCCTGAGCTAACCTAAAGGCTGGCAGCCACATCCCCACTCGGTTTCCCCTCAGGCTTGGCCATATGTTTCAACTCGTGTCTTTGAGGCAGCTTTGAACTATTCCAGCGTGCTAAATCATCGAGAAACTATCTCAGGCAAAGTGCGCAGCTTCCTGCCAGCTTTGTGCTCCCAACAGGTTCAGTGTAAGGTCAGACAAGCTCAGAGCCTGAACGCAGGGGCAGGAGAGGCAACAGAGCCAGCCTGGGAAGCCGGCAGCTAAATTGGCTTAGGCTGCCAAAGAACTGCATCATCAGACTTTCCAGGACTTGAAATCTTGGTGGAGAACATGCTAAAGCTTTCAGTGTCCATAATGTGTCTGAACCGTGTATATGCAGGATTTGTACACATACCTGGAGCAACAGTTGAGCAAAAAATATCAGTTAAAACGCATATTTAAGCAACAAACATAATTGGGCAATTAGTTGAATCTGAGGTAGGACTGAAGTGCTAATGTACACCCCCCCACACACGACCGACTGACATAAAATATTTGCTACAGCAACTGGATACAGGCAGAAATTTTTGCAGAGATGCCAACAAAGTTTTAACTTCTGGCAGCTGATCCTCCTGTTTTCCTTTCACTCCTCACATCTCCTTAGGTACAGAGAACAAAGTCTGTTAGCTTCAACTTTGCTGCCCAAAATGAGCTTCTCTGCGTAACTGGAAAAATCAGTGTCTGCATTCTGTATTCTGCACAGAATTTTTACACTGTTTTTAAACAAAAGAAGTACTGTTCGCATAACAGCAGCTTTGACCAACATTTCGAAGTTGAATTAAAAGAAAACAAAAAGGGTGCCTCAGTTTTGGCAGCCTCCAATTTCTTTACTAATTTTCAGCTTCGATGTTTCAGATTTTTTAAAATATTGGCAATTTTAAAACCGCCTGTGTGGCATTTGGGACAGTGGAGGAACTAATTAATTATAATGGGAGCTAGTAGTAATCCCTACAGTAAAATATTATTTTCCACTGAAGAATCTTCCTTCTTTCTGAGAGACTCTGCTAATGCTGTTTTTGCAATAGGCAATTCAAATGCAGTGAAGTTAGAGTCATCTGAAAAGTGAAATTTCTCTCCCCTACTAAAGAGGTTTTCGGATTATTAAAAATAAATAAATTTATCCTGTAATGTATTGCATTTTAAAGAAAATTCAGAAAGCTTATCAGAACAGATGAGCACAAAGTGAAGAACTCTGTGATGCCTTAAAGAATGCCACTGGATCACCCCCCCACAGCAGGAAACCATGTAACTACTGGAACGACAGGGATGGCAGCAGGATCAGCATCAAGCCTCTTGTCATCCCAGATCAACAGTGAGGCAATACCCTGACTTTCTTTCTCCCATTGCACAAGAACAAAAAATAAAGGAGAAATTTGACAAATTCCAAGACAGGAGAAGAAAAGAACACTGAGCTCAGCTTTTCAATATAACTTTCAGAACGCAGCAGACAGCATCATTATCCCAGCGGCAAAACAGCTTTTTCCCACTCCTACCCATTAACTCTACAGCATCAAAAAACCTCTTGTAGTGCTCTCTTCTTGCTGTCCCATAGCGCTTGTTTCATAATAAGTATTTTAACAGAGTCTGTTTCACAGGTATACTGCAACCATGAATCACAACTCAAAGGTCTTACGAAATACTGAGTCCATTGTATCCCCGAGCTCTCCATCCCTGTGTTCTCTCCTCCCACCGCACTCATCTCCGGCACAGCCAAAGTGGTGCTTCACACCTGGCCCCACAGCCTCGAAGAAGCCTTTCCAAGCACGCGAAGTTGATGGGTGTGTAGGAAGAAGGAAGCAAAAGCAGCCTTTAAGCTGTGATGGTAATTTGAAAACGATGCCATTAGCTGTGCACAGCACCTGCCATCCGCAAACACAGATCGTTTCAAACGGAGAGGAAGGGAAACAAAACAAGTCTAGGGTGCTTTACAGCTATTACGGCTTCATTACTTTGGAGTCGAGCTACTGTAAAAATTGGAAATAATACTTTAGGTACCAGAACATATTGTCATGAGAGCTAGCTGTCATTCTGTTATAGAATTCCCTCTCTTTCATTCTCAAAAGCTCTGTCTAGGCCATTTTTGCAATAGGCAATTGCAAACCTCCCCATCACTTACTGTAGAGATCCATGTGACAATCTCAGTTCTAAGCTGAGCTTAAGCTGTAAACTTAGATTTGGTGCTACCTAGTGCTCCACGGTGCTTACACACAGATGCTGTTTGAATGTAAATACTTACTGATGCAAAGGACAAAATCCATTCCAGTTTCAGGAAAAACCCCACAAACAATAATGTACTTTAAATACACAACCACTCTCACCCTCTACCTCCTTGCAATATCTGTTTGTATAAAAAACAAAACCAAAAAACAACCCCACAACACAATCTGAGGGGAAAAGTAGGTAGAAATTTTTTTCTAGATTGTAGTATCTGGTTTTAATATAATTTCTCTGCTTACACTTGTCATATAAAGGGCAATACATGACAGTAATCATGTTTTTCTCCCCCTCAAAAAATGTGTATTTAGTGCTGGAAGCCTAAATTTTTGTCATTGTATATAAAATCAAAACATTATCCATTCTCCCTAACTTCTTAGAGCTGGAAAAAGTTTTTCTTCTGAGAGGAAAACATAATGTAAGGGCAACTGCAGCACGTACATTATAGATTTTTCCTCCTAACAATCTACAATAGTACTCTACCAGCAATATTCATGCATATGTGTTGAAATGCCAACCAAGCCAAGACTTCTGTTTCAAAACCATAATTTACAATTCTTACCTACCAGTCAGAAGCCTTTTACAACACCAAAGCTTAAATATAAAGGTACATATATAAAGCCTTCTTTGTGTTATAATTATCCTTTGCCTAACTGCCAAAACCAGGCAAAATAAAAGCCGTTTAGACTGCAAGCTCAAATACCTGAAAGACAGAAATCATTATGTTTTGTTTGCCTGTAACACCTTAGTTCCTCCCAGTTTTTGCAATAATTGAAGCAACTACCTCTTGGGAAAAGAAAGCAATCACAATTAAATGCTATACAGAAACATGAAAGGGGATTCATTAGATGTACATGAGAGAAATAAGCACAATGTTTCCCAGTGGCTAAACGGAAAAACTTGAAACAAAAATTTCACATTTGATGCAGCTGAAAAAGTCAGTTAATTTAACTGGAATTATGGAGGAAAAAAAAAAAAAGGCAGCAAGAAGCAATCAATTTTGAGTCTTGAGTGTTCAAGAAGGGGCAGTGTGCTGACACTTGGGCAGCCTGTTCAGCTGAGAGCAGCAAGCGCCTCGCGCCCCGGCTGCGCGCTGACCCCGGCCAAGAGCCGAGCCCGCACCCGTCCTGTGGCGAAGGTGGAAGGATGGCGAGGAGACCTCTGGGTGGAGGTACTGACAGCTTCATAGGGAAAGCAAAAGCTCAGTGCTCAAGCAGAGTGGAGAAAGGAACTGATTCATCGCTTCCCAAGGGCAGGCAGGCGTCCAAGCCTCTTCCCGGAAAGCCGGGCCTCAGCACAGCTGACACTGCCGCGGGAAGCGGAAGACCAATGCCACAGCCACAGATGTCTCCCCTTCCTCCTTTCTCCTCCTTCTCCCCAGGTTTATCACCGAACACAGCGTCGGATGGTACGGAACAGCTCTTTGGCTGGTTTGGGTTGGCTGCTGAGCCCGGGCGAAGCCTTCACAGAGAGGCTGGCTTCAGCCTAGGGGTGGCTTTAGCCCAGGCTGATGTGTGACAGACATGGTCGCCACCTCCGCTCCCTCCTGCTGCCGCCCCGCTCCTGCACCCCTGCTCCCGCTGCTGCTCTGGCCACGGCCAAACCCGCTCCTCCCAGCCCCACAGCCCGCTGCTGCCCTGGCACCGTGCCAGGCTGCAGTGCCAGCAACAGTAGGAAACTGTGATTTTTTTTTTTTTAAGGTTTTTTTATTCTCTTAAATCTCTGCAGAGCTCCATAAAACAATGAAAAAGGCACTTTCTGGACAGAGGTCTTTGTCCGCGCTAATTTTTGGTGACCAACTGAACCTAATGACGTGTTAGCATTTCTTGGAAAAAAGAAAAGAGAAAAAAAACCTTAAACCAAGGAAAACAACTAAAACCAAGAAACCTTTTGTAATGGAAATTATTTGCAGGCTCTTAAAACACAGGTTGTTACAAGATCCAAAGCAGGATCTTGTAATGCTGTTTAAAGAAGAAGTAAGGAAGACTGTAAAATTAATATCAGGACTGATAATTTTCCCTACGATCTTTAATTTTTGATACTTAAGATTCTGAGCTTTTCAACACCATAGAGTTAAACGTCCAGTTTTAACACTAACTGATTTTGGATCCCTTTATGGATCTTGTAAAGTTTTGCTTCATTTTTGAAGGCAGTAAATTAGATTAACTCCCTTTATTATCCTATGTAACCTCCGTTCAAGATAACAGGTGTCTAAGCGGGGTACACAGACCCACAACTATGCGGAGGGAATCTGGGTGCATTCCTTTCTAACTCTTAACAAGCAAAGGTTCACTGGAATGCAAACCCTTCGCTTTGAGGGCTAACAAAGTACTTCAGGTAAAAGAAGCCATCTTCTAGAAAATTCAAATGACAGTATTTTCTTGCACGTCACTTAAGATTTATTTTTCAGATGAGGTCTAATATATGAAAAAGCTCTTGTCAATTCATAATGTTTTCTAGTTTGAGTATTTTATGGTTATCTTTAGGGTCAACTTGCAACAAAATGTATCAGTATTCAGTAAATGCAGCACTGTTAAATGCTCAAATGCCTTCAGTTAAATGGATTTTGCTTAATGAGCTATTTTTGATCCAGTTCCAGAATATATTCTGGAGCACATACTCAGGCACCGTTTGCTGGTAACCAGAATGCTTGTGGCATTTTCCCCCTCCTTCTACAACTTAAGAACACATGTGAAGTGGTTATTCTCAGTTTTGCTTTATTATTGGTATTACTGGCAGAGAAATGCATGCTATTTTTATAATTCGCCTAAAATGAGAATCACATTTGTCCTACTCCGCTTGATGGCAAATAAACATAAAAGCACTCGTGACACTGGTATCACTTTGATTTCTGTGAGGAAAAACTACCCCAACTCATGCTTATCTTTACCATCTATTTCTAATGCCAGCTAGAGCAAATGCTTCGGGAAGAGCTACACTTTGTTGAGTCTCCTCTTTTGCCTGCCTAGCATCCAACCATGTGGCTGTGACTGGATGTGGATGTTCTGACTACCACCAATCACTTACACTTGGGCACAAGAAAAGGAGGCAAGCATTTCAACTTAAATCCTGCAGGTCTTGTGACCTGAACAGTTTAACATTCTAAGTAGACAAACCTGTCTTCCAAACCAAAAACCAAAACACCTCCTGCTTTTCACACATCCTTGCAAGCAAAAACCAAAAATTCAAACATTTCTGATTTCTTAACTTTTGGCCCCTTTTTGGATGACCCAAAATACTGTTGCAAGTATCAGCTTCTTGACATGTCACCCACAGTAAACCATTCACAAGAGTTTAATACTGGAATTTTGTTACCACATTCTGTTTTTCACATCTGTCTCTCAAACAACTCATTCCTTTGTTACCTACCTTTTTCACATCTCCTATTCTCCATAATACAAACTCACCAGCTATCCGTCTTCCTAATTGCTTGACTTAGAATCATAGAATCGTATCACCTGGAAGAGACCTAGAATATGATCAAGTCCAGCCTTTGTCCCAGCCCTGTCAACCTACTAAATGATTCCCCTCAATGCAACATCTACCCGTCTCTTAAACACCTCCAGGGACGGTGACTAAACCACCTCCCTGGGTAGCCTGTTCCAATGGCTGACAACCCTTTCAGTAAAGAAATTCTTCCTCATATCTAACCTGAACCTCCCCTGGCACAATTTAAACTCATTTCCCCTCGTTCTATCATTCTCCTCTAGGGAGAACAGACCAACCTCTGCCTCTCTACAACCTCCCTTCAGGTAGTTGTAGAGAGCGATGAGGTCTCTCCTCAATCTCCTCTTCTCTAGGCTAAACAGCCCCAGATCCCTCAGCCTTTCCTCATAAGACTTTTGTTCCAAATCCTTCACCAGCTTGGTAGCCCGTCGCTGTAACCTCTCCAGCACCTCAGTGTCCGTCTTGTGGTGAGAGGCCCAAAACTGGACACAGTACTCAAGGTGCGGCCTCACCAAAGCTGAGCACAGGGGCACGATCACCTCCTGCTCTTGCTGACAACACCATATAATACTGACATATACCATATAATACTGATAACACCATATAATACTGACAACACCATATCATAGATATAAGACTTGGCCCACTCTTCAGTGCCAGTGTGACACTTCTCAGAAAGTCTAGCTCCTGGTGAACAGATCAATTTTTACTTCTCTTAAACTCTGCCAAATAAGTGAATTTTCCACAGAATGCATTTGTTCTTATTTGTGAAAGTAACACTGTTAACAGATATTAAAATCAACAACTTCTCTTTCTCATTAACTCATAGTTTATTTTTTGCCAAGATGCACTACACACTGCAGTAAATTTCACTGAAGTGAAATAAAGATGATTCCAACTCAGGATATAGAATGTTTGAACTCCACATGTTAAAACTGCTCTAAAAAAGCAATCTGAAATATTCACACTTTTTAGTCTGTCTTCCAATGACTCAAGTCATTATGTCTTTGACTTACACAGCACATTTAGTCAATAAACACTCGCGCTTTTTTTTTCACAAAACAGAGTAACAATAGTAAAAAAAATCAGAAAATTGCCCCAGGGAGGGATGCGTTGAGGTCTAATCCTCACTATGCTACAAAAAGCAGGAATAGAAAAACTTTCATCCTTTAACAAACATGCCAATTTGCAGACTGCTTCTTTCTTGCTGCAGTAGCAACAACAAATCTTTCTCAAATCTTTGAGGCTACAAATGCCATCCAGCTTTCAACTGCTAGGCTGTTTCAGGCTGCTACTGCACTCACAACTGCAGCAAGAGAAGAAAGATTCAGGCTTCTACCAGCGAAATAGTAGGAGGCAAAAAAAAAAAAGGCGGCAATATTGTAGTACAAAACTACTCATCAGAAAAAAAATGAAGGAAAAGGCATGATAGTATCAGCCTCAGTCACTATTTCTTGAATGTTCCATTTAGCTAATGTAACAGCTGACCACCTTCAAACCCAGTATTTCATTGCCTGTGGCCAAGATGTTCCCATGGCTTCTTGGAGAACAGGCTTTAAGCTAAGAACGCAGTGATGTGGTCTGAGGAAGTCAACTGGCAGAAAACTACACTTCAAAATAAAGTGCTGATCAAAGTTTGGAAGCTGAGAGAAGGAAGTTGGCTTTTTCAGAAGCAAGCGGGCAGTGACTGCCAAGCTGCATCATCATCTAACCATCCTTCCTGCTTTAGTTCTTTAGTTTATTGATGTTACATTTCTAAACCAACCATTACTTAAAGTATATACTTACTATCTGGCAGCAGACAACAAGCTCTCCACCTCTCCCTGACATTTTAGCTTACCTTCTAGAGGATTATAAAAACATTGTTAACGTCTCACAAAGAAAAATAATGCTTCTTCTAAGGCTACAAACATTGGTCTGACAGCCCAAATAGTCCACTACAGATGAAATGGAAACACTTTGCTCTCTTGTATAAGCATCAGCCTGAATCAGCCTTTTCACCAGTTTTAGCGAGCACCAGCAAGACATGTTAGCTGCAACCACAAGCTGTTCACTAGTAACTCACAGCGCTTTTGTTCACCAGAAAATGCTTAACGAAATCTAAACCACTACATCATATAAACCCCTGCACAAGATGGTTCAACTTTATGGTATGCTTACTGTAAAAAACCCAAACAAAACTCCCGCTTTTTATAGTAGTCTTTCCTTGCAGATTTTAAAGAAAAATGGGTATTACGTGCTACTTCATGATACACAAAGCAAACAGACAAATTGATAAACATTTGCTTATGGCAGTGAGATTTTTAAAGTTCTAACATACAACCTTATATGCATGTACTCACTGTATCATTTTAGTATCAAATACCATGTGGAGGTTTTGTCTGAAAGTTGCCTTATCAAATTTCAGTGCATGTTTCTCAAATGACCAGTGTTAGCATGGTTGAAGCCAACTGGATTCTCTACAGAATTATAACATACAACAAGACTGCTAGAGACAAAAACAATTAGGAAAAACCTAACCTCGAGTCAGAAAACATATTTGTAGAGAATTCTGTTGTCTGGTTACAGCCTTGCAGACCTCCTAAGTCTTGAAGTAAAACACTGGCACACACATTCATCAGAAAAAACCTACAGCATCCTTTCGGCATGCCATTTTAACACCTTTAAAAAAAAAGCCTCAACTACTGCACCCAAAAAGACTACCTTAACAGGTAGGATGAGTTACTTATACCAGTCTTCCTTACAGGCATATAAATCCATCATCATTCCACGACTCAATTGCCAGGTGGAACTCCAATTTCATTGTGATGCAGAAAGTGCAATTCTTTTCTGGCTTCTGCGGAAAGGTTTACAGCTGAATATTACAGTTTTCCTTTATACTTGAATATTGTTGTAATTTTACTGAAAACATTAAATCACAATTAACTGATTACTATTCTGCTAAATTTGAAGAAAGGGTCATCAAAGCCTATTTTCTTCTGTCAGAAGCAATAACGAATATATAATCTTAAGACCCGTCTACAAATGACCACTGCTACTTCTCACTCCATAAATCCATGTTGGCTTTCAGGCAGTCCACTGAAATGCAGAACAATTTATGAATGCATCAGTTTTGAGCACTGAATCAAGTGGCTTTGGAATAGCTACGGCCACTCAAATAAAAAGATATAATATTTTTTTAAAAGCACAGAAACCAGAATTGCACGCAGACAGCTTTGCTTTTATTTACTCTAGCACAATGAAAAGCTTATGAAATCCTCTAAGTATCTTTTCAGTAATATTCGTAGCAATTAGTAAACCCACAAAATTAGAATTATAGGCCAACTAGATTTTTTCATGTAAGCAGTCAAAAATATGAATTCTGAACAACTTCTTCAAAATACTTTCAACAAGAATTTTAATTTCAGCGGTTAGGTTAGCAATTGGCTGAATAAAAAACTGGTCTTGCATTCTCCATTAAAAAAACCAAAACAAACAGGCTTTTTTTTATTTACTTCCTATCTCCCAGCAGTTTTAAGATGAAAGGGTGAAACTGTTCAGCACAAATGCAATATTCAGAAACTGCATACCAGGAGCTTCTATTTACAACCAACAAAAGTAAACCAAACCAAATGTGTGTGACATAAAATCAGTTTTGAAAAAACTGAGAAAAGAAAAATGAAACTCAAATGTGAAATATTACTTTGTTTTCATCGAGTGCATAAATACACAGGAAATTTGCAACAAATTATGCCAGAAATACTTCAAAATTATTCTTGGGTAGTTTTTGTGTGTTTTGGTTTGTTATTATTTTATTGCATCTCAGAGACACCTAAGGAAGTGAACTAAAAGAGTATAAGGAAGAAAAGGAAAAATAATAATAACCATAAAAAGATCATATCTGATTTTGTTTGTCTCACTAAATTGCCAGGCATCACCCTGTGGCATTAGCCTCAGCAAAAACCCTGATGAAATCCAGGTCTGATCGCTGTTTGACTCAGTGGCAGGTGCTGGGCAGTAACAGATGTTAATAAAGCAAGCTCTACTTTATTTAACTACTACACCTTCCTGATTTTTAATCATAGATTTCTGTATGTTTTCATCAGCTTCTGTAACAAAGTAGTAGGAGAAACTGCCCAAAAGAAAAGGTAGCAAAAGTTTATTAGCTTACAAGAAGGATGAGGCGAGGGGGAAGGGAACTGGCAAAAAATACCATGAGGAGCTGAACTATTTTCGTTATTTTTACAAAAGCATAAAGCATGTTTTCTAGCCTAACCTTGCAAAAGGTTCAGAGAGCTGCCAAGCATGTATGAATGGAGATAATATATGGACCACTAAAACATAATTAAAAAAAGGTCTTGATTTTGTTCAGCTTCAATTTTTTTCTGTCTAGTACTGAAATCTTCTGCTAGGTGACCATATGCTTAGATTCAAAGAAGAGACAAACAGAAAAAAAAAGAAGAAAGGAAATCAGACAAAATCCAGTAAATAAGGCAGAAAAGAGTTATACAGCTGCCAAGCACAGAAGGAAAGTGGAAGGAAGAACTTGAGCTGAGAGAAGGCACCGAGCAGTAATGCCTGTTGGGGATCCAAGGGAGCCTCCTGAGCGGCAGAAGACAGAGGGCTGGACGTTCCGGCTGTCTGCTTCCAAAACTAACGCCAGGAAAAGGCTGAAAGTCTGGGTTGGTACTGACATCCAGTGCGCTGCTCAAGAATTTAAGCAGCCGAATGGAGCCAAGAGTGCCTTATTTGCACATGTGAACAGTGACCTACAAGCTACATTCTGATCTGAAGCCTATAAACAGAGAATGTCAGTTGAAACATCAACTATTCATTTTGTTTTTTCTCTGGAGAAGGTACACTTGTCAAGCTGGACCAACAGCAGATCAAGTTACTCCCGCTGTGTCTAGACCCCTGAACGAGTTGCAGCCCTGGTAAAAGGCAGAGCTCCCCAAAAACTTAGTTCTCATCAACGTTCCTTCTTTTGGAAGGTGACCCGCACAACACACATGTGACTCAGGATCACTTGGTAGCCTTTGTATTTCCCTCTGTTCGGCTAAAAGCACTAACCCTGCAGGAGATCCCCCCAAGGGAGAATTACACCCTCTAGCAGCATGGTAGGAGCAGCCCGATCTGGAACAGGCTCCTGTCACCAGTGTGACAGTCGGATGGATAAGAACTGTTCTCAGGATAAAATATCTGGGAAACAGGCTGGTGAACAGTGGGTTATGGCCCTCTGCCAGTTCACATATGAAGACAGCTTATAGACCTTGGACTTCTGGGAAAGAGAAACAGATGTTTCAATTTGCACAGACTGTATCTCCCTATTCTTTATCCACCGCAGCTCCTAATGAAGCATTCACTACCCAGTGCACGAGCACAGGGCCCCCAGTGAACACTTAAGGCTTGAAATGTGAATTTATATTAATGCATTACTGCCCACATCTTCTTTTCCAGCAAATCAAAGTGAAAACGCTTTAAGCTGTTAACTCCATGATGTGGAAAAGCGTTTCTCATTACATGATGAAAGCATCTACTCTTAAAACAGACACACATATTCATTCTTGGGCTGTACGGCTTCTGGCGCTTCCATATACATGGAATGATTCCATATACATGTTTTGATAAACAGCTTTACTGATTTACTAAGCAATCCTTAATATTAACATGAGGTGAGGAGACATTTTAATTAAAACCTAACGCTGTTTGAAGCCAAATTCCTCTCACAATAGATGCTTGCACCTACTGTCAGCATGGCTCCTGAATGGGGGGAAGGAAGGAGGACGCAAAAAAAAAAGCAACTGCTTTATGGACCATTTGTAGCCTGTGGATTACAGGCAAAATAAACTTTATCTAGGCAACACAATGAGATTCTGGTATGTTCTCTTTGTTTTCCAAGCACACGATAACAAAGAACAATCATTTAGAAAAAATAATCTAGTCCCGCAACTGCAGTGCTGTCGAATTCAGAGGAAAATCCCTATCGTCTCTCTGTTTCTAACAGTCAGCCTGGCCTAAATTTTATGGCAAGTCGGGGGGATGACAAATTGAAAGCTGATAACTCCATGGCTGCTACTGCAGATGAAAAGTTTTCACCCCAGCAGACTCTGCACTGTGGAGCAGGAATCGTTCTCATTGCAGAATCACCACTTCTAATCTAAAATGCTTCATATTTAGGTTATGTTTAAGTAGGAAGATCTCCTATCCAAACCAGCTCAACTTAAGGTTATGATACTTCACCCTTCTATTACTATTGAGATTCTGTTACAACAAACACATTTTTAGTTGCATTTCCCTTGTCTATTTTGCACTTCTCTACCTTCCAGGATATTTCTATATGAAAATTTAAGATATATCAAGTTTTCTTTCCCAACAAAATCTTTCATATACTCTCGATAGGAAGATCTGTCTGCTCTTCAAAAACTTTACAATTTTGTTTGCAGCTCTGAATTATTTAACATTTACAGACAAAGGGCTTTATTTTTATTGTATGATTCACTGCACTAAGAATCAAAATGTGTATTCTAACATACAAAATCTAACTAACACTTGGTATCGGTAATTAATAATTTGATTACAGATTTTAGCAAGCATTATTAAAAAAATCAGTTGTTTTTTTCCATGGGCTACTAATTTTCAGAATTCTAGACAAAGTTCAAGCTCAGCATTAAAAATCTGGTTATACACACAAAGTTCTTAAAAGGAAAAAGGACTATTCCAAGGTTTCAGCTTTACCTGATTAGCTACCATCAAAACAAATTAGGACTTCTGTCAATTCAGCAGAGGGAAACAAACATATACAACCAAGAAATTGTGTACAAAAATAGTACAAATACCATGAATATTGGCCAAACTAAACACCAAAAAAGGACACGGTCAGCATAACAGGCATATTCATCTTAATACGAAGGAATGAGGAATACTGCTTTACCGCATTTATCCAACTTTGTGTATTTTATCAAATACATCCTACAGTTGATTTCAAGTGCAAATAATGACCTCAGCAGACTACAGCAAAAACATTCTATCACATACATACTAATTCACTCTAACCTGTACGTACAGCATACAGCTGTAACTCGTCCTAAATGACTGTAAGGGGAACCTGGCCTCAAGTTACCCAATGATGTCTAGAGACCACAAATCACCACAAGCCAGCAAAATAAAACTGAAATAACAGAAACTTACTGCACAACAGATTGCTTCTTTCTCAAATAATCAAGTTACTACTATTGGACCATGGCACAAACCACCCAAGGTACGCAGGTAAGATTTGGTAGAAGAAGAAACCTTTCCTTGCTTCCCTGAAAGGCCAAGGAAGCAAGCGACCCTGTTCCATGAAGAGCAAAACCAGTAAGACTTTGTTTTCTGTGGATGTACATCTTAAGACTCAAGTCAGTCACTGGTGGATACTGTGGTTTTTAATAAAGGCTGCATTTTTCCTAGCAGTGGATGCATTAGCAATCTCTCCCAATGCAGAGCTTTTTTCCACAGAAATTAATAGAAAATTAGCATCTGAGATTTCTATCCATCTGTGAAAACTGACAGAAAATGACCCATGGGAAAAAAGGAGGAATGAAAGACTGGCACATGATGTAATCGCTTCACGTCTTTTCATATAGGAAACAAGAAAGTCAACTGACAAGATTATCAGAAAGGTATTTTAACCAAATCTACAAGGATTGCTTTTTGTCCTCTGGAATGTACGAACAAGCAAACCCGCCTCCTGCTCTGCTACAAATTACTTACAAGAAGTAAACATAAGTCAAAGCAAAGTCTCTCTCAATGACAGCATTCTTCAAATTCACAAGTGAGAGTGTTCATAGACGCCAGCTTTAAACCTTACTGGAAAAGTCACCTTATCAATACTGAAGTGATTTAGGATAAATGTTAAAATTCTCACTGAATACACATGAATAGCTACCAAAAAATCAGTGCTCTCATTTCCTGAGCTAGTCAATGAAGAAATAATGTCAATTACAACAACCAGGAGCAAGCATTTGGAATTTGGAGACAAAACAAAAAATAGCATTGGATAAACAATTGTAAATAAAAGTTTCCCAAAGCCGCTTAAACAGTAATATCAGAATTATTTCACAAATAAAGAGGCCAATGAAAAGATGATTTTATTTGACACCTTCCCAAAAATTACATAGGACTTTCCTGAACTTTAATAACTATTCCTGAGTTCTTTTGTAATATCTTGTAGGGTTTCTTAAAAGAGAATCCTTTAATGGTTCTTAGTCCTCTCTGAAAAACTTGACACGTTTTCATTTCAGTTTGTTAATTTCATTATGTATCACTAATTTCCCTACTCGTTTCCTGTTCTAAATGTGCATTTCAAAATGAACAGGAAACAAACAATGACCAAAATTGAAAAAACCCTTTTAAATGATTTATTTCCTTGATTTTAGCTTGTCCAGCATACATTTTAACGTGCAAGTTTTCACAATTACTTTTTTTCTTAATCTAAGCATTCTGCGTAAATCAATAGGCCCATCTTAGTTCTCCCAAGTAAATGGTTTAACAGTCCTTAGATCAAAGCCGAGATTTAACGTATAAATTTAGGAATCTGAAGACAAAACCTCTGAGGTGCAAGAAACTATATAAATAATTATACAGCTAATTCACAAGTTCTTGGAATCGTATCAGCATTACATGCTTGAAGTCTTGGAATTCCAAGCATAACGGAACGCCCCACAAATAAAAAAAAAATCTGGCATGTACACCCTACTGTAATTTATCCAGATCTGCTTCCCCAATCCTGTACATGATACCAGGCTTTGAGTGAAGACTGAAAATCTTACAAACCACGCATATCAGTATGTATGCTATAAAGCAGCAACTACAGAATTTTTCATGCTTCTGCAACAAAGGCATCATTATAACTGCAACATTAATACACACAAGAAACAGAGAAGTGTTCTGTTTTTCTTCACCAAGGGAAATGACAACAAAGCAAGCACAAGGGTGGCTAGTATTCATAATGAGACTCATAAATAAAGGAAATTACGTGCACAGTTACTCATAAGGTACTTTTCCTCCTTTTGTTTACCATCCTGTAAAGTTCCGTTCATTAAAAAACAGGAAGAGAGGGAAAGGCTGAAGCAGTCAGGACCATTGCTGCCGTCGCGTTAGATTTACAAAGAGTAGAAAACAGTTCAAAGTAAAAAATGTCTGAATTATGTAACTCCTTGAATATATTAACTGAATTGTAGAGAATGCACAATTAAATACAACTAAAACACTACACTTAAATTCTTCTCAAAAATTCCAATTTGCAAAATATATTCAGACTTTCAAAATTAACACAGCATGCTGCTCAATGCAGGACACCCATCTGATTTCTGTGTGATAAATGGAGACAGAAATTTAAATAATATTAAAATGGTGCTCTGTGCAAGAACAGTCACAGTTAACGAAGACAATCAGTTAAAACAAACAACTAAAGCAACTGGCAACTCTCTTGTCAATTTAAATGATCCGTATATGAAAAATAAATTACCTCCATTGAGATTCGTCTGTGTATCCGGTTTCTGAGACAAACACCTGTGGGAGACTGAACTTCATCGGAGGATGTTCCAGAAGCTTGGTCACTTTCACCATCTGACCCCATTTTCAGATTTTCATGAACAATATCTTAAAAATAATCCAAAGGTTTGAACACAGTTACTCAGTATTCCACCAAACGTCTTTCTTGCACAAGTGGAAAACAATTGCATTGTTACTGTGCATTGGGTTATACGGCAGAATCAAAGATTCATCACAGTTATGGTAGTCTTGACACAATTTTTACGGCTCAGGAATCAAAACAAACAGGATTACTTTACAGGATTTCCACACAAACTTTATTATTACTTTTCTTATTTGGTTTGCAGCAGATCTCCATTTTCCAAAACCAAAGACAGGCAGTCCAATCCCAGTTTGAATTCCTAGAAGCCACTTTCCCCTCACAGCTTCAACTCCCAAACTTTCTCACTACGTCTTCTCTGTTGGCTGCTCTTGGATATAAAACGTTACTGAGATTATTTAACATTTTCCAGTCAGACTTCCTGATGTTAGCAACGTAAATGCATCTTTGGAAGATTCAAAAAACCTGAGAGGTACAGATACTATTTTCAGAACTATGGAAACTTCAGCTAAAAAAACTCACTGGTGCGCACATGTGGAAGAAGGAGATGTATCCAGACTGTCTAAAGGGCACCCTACAACATACAACTGGATTCAGCAGGGGACCTGATATTTAGAAGCAATGAAGGGACAATTGTGACCTTAGGGGGGAAAATTCATGTAACAGACTGAGTCATGGTATGCTGCAGATCATCTTGCTAAATGCAATTGGCACTTTAAACACAGTCCTGCAGATTCATGCACACCAACAGTTTATGTGTTATTATGTATATACATGTACGTCACTTTTAAGCACCCCAGGATCTTCCAGACTTTGGAAGGCAAACACCTTCCAAATGTTGAACGAACAAAGAGAAGATCAAGGTGGTGTCATTGATAACATAAAGAGCTAAATGACTTGCAAAAGGGCACATGATGGGAAATTGGTCATATCAGCAACTCACTATGAGTAATGCTCTGTCATGACCTCTGAAATATTTAAACTCCAAATTACTAAAGAGATTAAATACTTATATGTATAAAGGAGCTGCTTCAAAAGACACTAATTTCCCTGCCCTCTCCTGCATTATCTTGTAAAGGGTAAAAGAGAGAATTCTGAGGAACAACTAAAAATCTCAGAACTAAAAAATTCTAAAAATTGTAAAAAATGCCAATATTAGGAAAACACACAGAGCTCCATTCAGCCTTACCACCAACGTAACTGAAAATATTTAACATTTGCACAGCATTACAGAAAAAAAAGAAAAAAAAAAAAAGGAAAGAGCAGCAGGCAAGAAAGCTGGATTTTCTAAAAGAACCTTTAGGCCAATGTTTGGTTATCAGCAGATCTTCTACAATGTTTGTCTAGTTTGGCTCACACAGAGCCACGCAGACCTCAAAGGATCAAGTTCTTCCTGAGTGCAAAAAAAATTTCCTTTTACAGAAAACAGAATGGATATAAAAAAAACTTATAAGGTATTGGCACCTGTATTTTAACTTAAGGTACTGTAATTAAACACATTAAGTGTGCATCTCACACACAAAGTAAATCTTCTAGCTGTAAGGTGGATCTAAATTGGATTTTGACTAAAAACCCACATTGCACCAGAATTTTCCCTGCAAGTTATGCTCAGATTTGTACTGAACAAGAAAAAAAAAAAAGATGCACTCTTTGCATTGCAAGAAGCAATCTTCTGGTTTCAAACAAAGTAAATACTCATCAGTGCTTCGAAAGGCATGGTAGTATGAACCAAGGAAGATTTTCAGAAAGTGGTCGCTAAAGATCAGTCTCAACCTTAAGCTAAGCAGACAAAACATGACTTTTTTTGCCAAGTCTCTAAGAATTCTCTCTCATTCTCTCTAGTGACTTGTTATCTGTCCTTTTAAAAATCTCTAACAAACCGTAGGAAATTATTTTTAGTAATATAAAAGCATTATTCCAAACACTATTTGCAGCAAAGCTGTTACACCAGCATTGTTGAATCTAGTAAACAGCACATTCACCCTATCAGTTCTTTATTAAAGAATTACTCTTCTGAGAGGTCATTTAATGCATTTTAACCATTACAGTTCTCAAGATTCTGTCTGTAAAATTAAGTGTAACAGCTACTGAGAATTGTTGCCCAATCTATTTATCCTCATGTTAGTACAAGCCCATTGTTTGAGCCCCAAAGTCTATTTTCTTTAGAGAAGCTAGACAAGGAACAGTTACCTGTCACGAAATAAGACTGATGAAATTAAAGTATTGTGTTTTAAACTATGGAGAAATTACATCATTTCTTTCTTTAAAAGATTGGTATTTATTAAAGTAATCATGTGACTGATACTGTCACACTTACCTTAAAATACAATGTTCAATGCACAAAAGCGTAGGTATTGTAAAATAACTATTAAAAAACGGCACTTTGAAATGCAACACTCAAAACTACAAAGAGCATCCTAGTCGACAAAGACAATTCTGCTAAGACTATCTACGCAGTAATTCACAACTAAAGACTATTTCAAGAATCAGTAATATAAACCCACAGATCTGGGGCAGGTAATTTAGCTACAAAAAGATTTTGCTCTTTATAGATCAGGAATGCAAAGACAAAGCGTGTCTGTACTGCTCAAGACTAAAAATGCAGTATTTCAGACTTAAACAAGATGTCTTTTTTGAATGCTGCTGTGATACGATTAATTCTGGTAAGTCTGGGAAAGCTAAGTACCCATAACCATAAGGGTTTAAGCAGCATAATGGCTGTGGCATCCAAAAATCTATCATTAAGCAGCTGTTTGAATTTCTGATTGGCTAAATACCAACTGCTCCTATCTATAAAGGTTTGCAGGTGTTTTAATTACATTCTAAATAGGGATACTTTTAAGCTTTTAAAAAATATCTTGACTGTGTTATCATCTAACATAAATGTGTCCTTTTGTTTTATTCAATTAAAAAGGCATTAGCAGAGCCTTATGTTCATTATTTTAATAGCATAAACCCAGGAATAAGGCATTAACCTAGTCATTTTAATAATTTTATACAGGTGCATGATGATAATATTTGATTAAGTAACGAAGAGAGTCATCCAAATATTTCCTTAATTTCACAAAAGCTTTTCTATAGGCAAGTTCACCTGCATCAAAACCAGCTTGCAAGGTCTTCAGAGGTTTTAATGGTTCAGTATTTTATTGCTTCACTGAATACCCAAGCCACTCTCTTTACATGGGTATTTATTTTAATGTACTCTGCACATCTAATTAAATATCCAGTATGGCCACGTAATGAAAAGCTGTAGGTGATGGCAGAAAAACTACGGAAGTACACTTAAAAGAAAATGCTGTCGTCATTTACACTGTGAGGAATGCGCCACAGAAGAAATTAATGCAGGGAACCTACAGCGCAGCAAATGAGACGTCCTCTAAGTGAGCTAAAATAATATCCAGTGATTAGTCAGTAGTGAGTCAGGCTGTATGATCCTTCTATCTTATTCCACATGATTACAAGAATAACCATGTGGCTTGCATACTGGATTCCTCCCAACGTGCGCTTTTCCAAAGCTTACTTTTCTCTGAAGTGGCTACATTTTATGATGAGTTTCACTAACAACAAGTCAAACTGAGGAAAGCCATTGCCTTGCTGTTAGCATTATCATCTATGAAATCTGCACACAAACATCATTCCTTTCAATTCCAGTGTTTATGACAAAGAAACAAAACTTCTCTGTAACTGTATTAATACAACTGGCAAAAGCAGGGATAAACTCTTCTCTGGCTGCTACTGAGGTTCACAAGAAGGGTCAGCTTCAGTTGACTTTGTACGCTTCCAGCATTTCTCCCATGTTCCCAGTAAGATAAGTACGAAACAAGGACAGCTAAATTGGCTCTGCGTTGAACCAGGTCAGGTCCAAAAAGGGTTCATTAGCTCTGGTTCCATCATGGACAGCAGTTGTCAAATGCTTCTGGAGGTGCAAGACTTTAGAAGCTACATACATATATACAAGCTAAAAAAAAGTCAGCTAGACCTTCACTCACATCAGTGGCATGGCTTGTTCACAATTTGGCCTGAGAATCATCTAAGTTATTTAAAATCATCACAATACTGAATACTAAATTAAAAATTACTACAAAATTTTAAGCGAAGTCACATTTTTTAGAGATCAGTTCAGCATTTTAGCCTTTACAAAACATTTTACCAAACGACTAAAGTTAACAGAGCTGTTTTCATGTAGAAATTCTTTTAAATGTATTTTGGCATTTTATAAGCTATCGCAACAGCAGGAACTCATGTTCAGTGCTCTGAAAGGAAATAAAACCTCAAAACCTTCTCAGGCTTCTCAACCAATTTTTCTATTGATAATCTCATTCAAAAATAAGCACCATGAAGATGCACCTGTGGCAGGTCTCATTTTAATCCATTTTTGAGCCAAATGACCATCCTATAGCTGCCGTAATTCTGTGATATATCAAGGATATCTCCCTGATAACATTTTTCCACTACTGGAATTGAGGAAAAAGTGGAAAGAAAAGAGGATGAACGAAGAAAGCAAAGAAAACAAAAACTCTCACGTAGTGTAGCATATTTGATTATTTCATTCTGATTCCGTCATCCCAACGGACAAAACCTCAGCATCCTGCTGAGTAATAACCGTTCTCATGTGGCAGGAACAAAAGAAGGAAAGATGTGAAGGAGGAGCAGAAAGATCCTTAGTAATTATGCTTGTACTTGTGTCATCTACCCCTAGACCGTATGTACAAGTAGCTTAAACTTTCATCAAATGAGGAGAAAAAACCAACAACTGGTATTGTAAATGGCATCACTACATCCAAAGCCAAAAGACGTGTTTAACAAACACATACGTACACTCTCAGTAAATCTATTCTGTACTGCTTCAATGAAATTACAAATTCTCCAGGAATCTCTAGCTATTTAAATCATGTTATAGTAACACTTTCTACAGACCAACATATTAAAAATGTGAGTGCTATTTCTACATTTGATCATCTATAAAACTTGATCACCCAGGAAAAATAAAACTAATGGCATTCTTTGGCAATACTTATAAAATAAAATAAAATATTTATAAAACTGAGGAAACTGGAAAATCATTAAAAGAATTTTCCTTTTGTAAAGCTGATTTGAACTTCATACTGAAATTTTGAAGTGGAATCAGTTAGTGGTAAATTCATAATCAAAAAAGCTATGGAAATTTTTTAAGGGCAACACAGAAGAAGTATAAATCTTTGCTGTTCCTCTAAAACAGTGTATATACATCTGATTTGAGAAACAATCCATACAAGACAAAATATTCTAACCAAGAGAGATTTATATATAGTATTATATATATAGTATTATTTACTTTTGGGGGGGGGAGTTGAAACAGTTAAGATTCCTGGCAACTTAAGAAAAGCTTGGCTGTGCAAAAAGAAAAAAAAAAACATTAAATATATAGGAACTGATAAAGTAGTCAGACCATGCACATTAAAATCTGTTTTCTTCTGTGATAATAACAGCTGACAGCCCATTCAAGAGGATAGAATTATTTTTTTTCAGTTTGAATGGTAGCACAAACAGTAAAAAGGCAAGGTTTTGAACATGGAAAGCGGTATTACAGCAGAGTAGGATATAAGCAGTTTGACTACTATCTTGAAGACTTATAGCTTAATCCTAAAGGAGATCAGTTTATCACACATTTCTAAAGGAGGGCAGAAGACTGGAAATATCATAGAATACTAATTAAATTTTGACTTGCTCTCATTTTCTAATATCAATTAATTAAGCATAATTTAAGATAACATAAAAGCAGGGTAAAACATTAATGGTGACTGGAGGCAGCAACATGACAAATTACTTGAAGGAGAAGAAAAAAATTTCTGTAACTTATTTGCCTCATGGAACCACAAATGTAGCTTGGGACCACAACAAAAAGCTAATTATAGTTGAACGGCCTTAATTAATCACTGAATAAAGCAATTTTTTTCTTACAATAATAAAAAGTCCAAGTAATATACCAGTTCATTTTAAATTCCACATATGATTATCCTCTGGTTTTACCATATTCAATTTACTGTAGTTTTCACCAATGCTTAAGGGAGATGGACACACATGTTTCTCGCAAACTGTTAAGAAAGTTATTTTGTAACTTTTTAAACTTTGCAACTTGCCAAAAATTTATGGGTCGCTTCTGTGTGTTCTTGAAATTGCTTTTTTCCTGAAAATCTTAAGAGACATTCAGTACCTTAAAAACAAGTTTCTGTAACAACTCCAGAAAGAGATTACTGCATTCCCAGAGATTTATGAAAGCATTAGAGTAACTGTATCTCTGACTAAGAATCAATACAGACATTATTCTACACATAAAAACGAATTTAAACAAACAATGTAGTAAATTACCTAATCTGCTTCCATTTCTGGGCATTGCCATGAAAGAGCCGAGGCTGCCCCCTATGACGCTATGTGGTCTCCGTAAAGGGGGCTTCTTGAAAGATCCTGTGTACTGGTGGAGAAATGAGTGCATGCTGTGAGACGTTGGAGGCCTGCCATTCTTCACAATGGGCTCTACAATTCACAATGGATCATAATATTCATTCCCACAAGCACGCAGAAGTGTCAGGAACATGCCAGAAGTGAAAAAAAAAGGAAAAAAACAAGAAAAAAAGAAAAAAAAAGGAAAAAAAAAGGAAAAAAACAGTTACTAAACAGGAAATCACCACTTTGATAAGATTCTCTTTCAGACTAACAGTTGAGCATCACACTACTGCCATTTATCTCCTAGCAAATTAATACAAATCACAGCATTAAGCATTACCCAAGATTCATTTAATGAAATTCTGCTATTATGCTTCTGGATCAGTAAATTACTTGAATATACAGTCTAAAAACATGAATAAAAACAGAATGTAGCTTTTTATGTAGGTACAATTATTTTCTTCTGAATCAATGACTTGTCTTATTGCACAATGTTTCATCTGTACTATAATTTAAACAGACTGGCTGTTAGATCAACTCACATGATGAGCAAATTCAATCGCAAGCCTTTAGAAACACTCTCCCTCTCAAAATTCTTGAGGGGCTATAGCAGCAAGGCCCTGCTACTGGCAGTCCTTGCAAGCAAACATACCTGTCTATACTCACCAGAGCAGACAAGCCATAATTAAAGTTACTAACTGAAAAGGACATCAGAATAATTACAGAATAATTAAGAATCCAATGACTTTTTTTGGCTCACTTCATTGTACTTAGACTTAAAACCACAACTGTAAGACTTTAATTATTTCTGACAAACACTTTCTAAAACAAAACATTAGAAATTTTAAAATCTTCTACACAAACGTAATCTTATATACAAACATGCACAGAAAATGAGTGTGTGTGTTCTCTCAGCAGCCTGACCCCGCACACATGGACTAACACTCAACGACTGCGAGGGTACTAGAAGCAGCGTAACTCTAAAAATAAGGGGATTTTTACCCCAACAAGAAGCAGAACAGATGTCAGTTTGTGTTGATTGTCACAAATCTGGACTTAGCAGAACCATCAATGAAGTTATTCATACAAGAAACTGAAAAGGATATACTCTCACTAAAGAAAAGCTACCCAGAGATCAGTTACCCAGCGGCTACATACAAGCCCTATCCCCGTACCAGGAAAATGACGGGAAGATATGCCCAAGGAACACTTTAGATTCCAGTAATTTTATTTTCCCATTGTTTGATTCTTATTACCATTACAGATTCCTGTTTGTCTGGCATGGTTCAGAAGATAGAAAAGGCAGCCGCGTGTTGAGCAACCACAGCCCAAGTGTTCCTGAATTCAGGAGGCTCCTCCTGAGGAGGTTCAGAAGCGGCTGCTCCTGAGGTGTAACGTGGCCGGGATCTGCTCAGAGCGCCTCGTAACCCTCCTGGGACAGGGAGCAGCCTCCAATGCTATTTCATCACCCCTAACATACAGTCTCACATGCAGGGATCCCAAAAATCTTGCCTTCCCTTCCAAAAATAAGAGAAGAACATAGCTAGAAGTTATTTTATGGAAAGCAGAATTTCAATGGTGGAGAAAAGTGACAACAAACATCTAATAACCTAAGGAAAACAGGAACCTGAAGGGAAATCCCTCCCTCCTCACATGTACAAAAACCTTTTGGATATGTTACTATGATTGATCTAAAGCAAAGGGACAGAAGTAGACAGACCTAACTACCCGAGGAGAGGCTAATGACTTAATAATTACAAAAGGGATTTTTGTATATAAACATGAATAATATAGTAAGATCAAAAAATCACTTCAACTCATCTGCTACAGGAAAAAAACAAAAGCCAAAAAAAAAGTTTCAGGCAGAAAGAATGTGAAAGGACACACCATCACTGTTCCAGTTAGCACCCTGCATAAACATAGCTTCAAAGTGGGTGAACAGGAGGAAAAACACAGCGTACGTCTCTGTGTATGTTCATGAAGTACGATCACCACCTCTACTTTCAAAATTCTGCCCATCTCTGTCCCAAGCGCTTGTTTCTAACCCACTGCATCACCCCTCTTGATCTAAGGGTGGTATCAGCCTCATCGCTGTGTGCCTTCAACAGCAGATCGACGCCAGGGCAGCAGGCAGCAAACTCCCCATCGATCTACTGATCTTTCACTACTTCCACACGAGAGGAAACAGCTTCACGTACAGCAAAACTACTGCTTTTGCTTTTTAGACATTAGAATCTGCTTTCTAACTGTCTTACTAATCTTTGATTTGTATTTGATCTAGTTTCTAGACTAAAAGCCTCACCTTGAGTACACACACTACTGAACGAAACAATGGTAACACTGAAAATCCCAAAACCCGATGATGAGTACAGTTTGTTCTGTTGAGGCAGTCACCACCAGTCAGTAACTGATGCTCAGTGGGTTTTAGAGATAGTTTGTGTGATTTTAAAGTTACTACTTCATCCAGCGTGCATTCCTGTGTGGCTGCCCTAAGCGATCCTGCTCTGCCAGGGGGGTTGGACGAGATCATCTCTAGAGGTCCCTTCCAACCCCGAACACGCTGGGATTCTGTGATTTGTATTCCTTATACAAGCAATAAATAACACACATTAAGCATATCATTCTACTTCATTTTATTTGTTTCTAAAACTATTTTTTAATGAAAAAAGAGAGTCAAAACAGAAATAGGGGTGGGTTTTTTTGGAAACTGTAGGAAGTAAAACTCTTCTCCCTTTGACCAAGCCTTGTTACACCAAGAAAAGCAAAAGGCCCCCAGCTTTTTATTTTGTTTTAAAGTCCTAATAATAAACCTAGAAAGAAAGTTCTGAATTGTTTTTTTTGTTAATATGGAAACGTACCGCTAACAATCTGCATCCAAGTAAACACTGCTTTTCACATCCTAATGAGCGACCGAAGATCATAGAATCATAGAATGGCCTAGGCTGGAAGGGACCTTAGAGATCATTTTAATCCAGCCTCCCTGCCGCCAGGGACGCCACCACTGCCAGGATATGTCTCAGCGAAGGCCTGAGAAGCACCAAAGGTCTCGCAGGGAAGGGGCAGGGCCACAAGGCTGGAAGCAAAGCCCCACCCGCGAGGGTGACGGCGCGCGCTCGGCCGCCCTGGCCACCTGCACCCACCTCAGCACCTTCACAGGAGCTGAGGATCCCAGCACCATCAACCACACCAGGGAGTAGTACACCCACACGGGGACTACAGCTGCAATCACAGAGCACAGGGTTGATGGCTTCCCTTCTACGTTTATGGTTTTGGTCCACTTGTGCTAAAATTAATCTATCTCCACAACTGGGGAGCGCGTAAAAAAGGCCAGAGCTTATGAATGCACTGAATGACTACATAGAGATTGAGTTTTATGTTCCTCACTAACATGACAGTGTGTCGAACACAGATAATTGTTTAAAAAATTTGCTTTCCCCACGCCACTGGTAGATTCACACACATTTTGCAGTTTAAAACAAGATTCCTAAACTACCCTAGCAGATGAAAAGTTCAGGTCGAACGTAAGGATAAACACAGATCACAATAAGCGGCAAATTCATCTCAAAATGAAAGACAAATGGTTGACATCAAACCCAATTATACAGAAATAACTTTTACCATCACAGGCAACTATTACCCTCCCTGTATTGTCTTAAGTACTGTGCTAAATTGTGGAGCTCATTACAAAATTTAGCAACAATAATTTAGGTCATGTAGTAGGACAGGCATAACCACCAACAGACAATGAAATGAAAGTTACAAAAAGTCTCAGATTACTAGTACACTTCTGACTAAGAAAAGCATTAATAGTACTTGCTTGCTTTTTAAAATCCCAGTACACATTAATTCAGAAAAAGGAGGGATCATAAATTATTCTATGATGGTATAACATACAGGTTTATGGTCTAGAAAAGTATTTTCGTTATATATACATAAATTTGCATTGTTGTATGCTAGAAACTTTTGAAGAAACTTTCACATGGATTTTGCGTTGTGCTGCCTCCTCCCTGCAAACATGACAGTAACAGCCAAATGTTGGAACAAATACTGAAAATGATCAAGCAAACTCTTGATGGAAATGAATTTACAAGACAGTTTATTATGATATATTTGGGCACTTACGAGGCAAAAGATTTAAAGAAAGTGCTTTTCAAAATAGTATTTAACTCCCTCTATTTGAAGATCTCTAAGAACTTCCAAAGCTATACTGTTATTTAATTCACTTAAGGTACTAATTTTTTTTGAGGATTATTAGTATGTTGAATCACTACATTTAAAGGATACCCTTAAAGTTTTAACATGTGAATGTAGTGCAACTTCTTGGTCTTGAATAATACGTGTCAAAACTGTGGAAGTTAAATACATTTACTAAATACATCTATAAACTGCTTCTTGTAATTTTATCTCTGTGATTACGGATTTGGTTTGCCTTTAAAAAAATGTTTCCCTGTATAAAACTCACAAACACTCCTTATGTTAACATCCCTGTACTTGATAAATATAACTCAGTAAGTACTCAAAGGAGTAGCTGACACGATGAGGTTGTTTCTGGCAGCACAACAGGTATCGTCATGGTGCTTTTGGTTTAATATTTGGTCAGAGCCAAAAGGAATGACAGAAATTAAGAAGGGAGTAGAAAACCACCACAAAAATCACTCTGCCACTACGTAAGTGTATGGCTCTACCGCAGTTTTGAGTGTCGTCCACGGTTCTCATCCTCCTCTCTCCAACAGGTTAAAGCAGCACAATACACTACAACCCACACACTTGTAGGAGGGCTGAGGAGGGCACCCAGGAATCAGCTGCATCCACCACCTCTGCCGGCACAGGAGGTCACTGAAAAAGCCGCCCCTGGCAGGTCACGTACAGCACACGGAAGCAGTTCCTCAGACGGCGTGGCCGGGGCGAACTCCTCGCCACAGGATGTTACGACTGTCGGAAGCATCTGAGACTCAAAGGGAGACTGAACAAGAAACCTGCTCAGGGTTACCAACTGCACAGAGACTTGCCGAGGTCAGGAGGTCTCTGAACTAGAAATCGGTACAGTACTTTGGGGAAATGGTGTTATATTTTGGGCTCTAGTCTTGATTTGCCTTCAAGTGTCATCCTCAGAGACTGGAGGACAAACAGGCAGAACTCCAGCCATCCTTACCAGTGCAAGACTTCCACAGCACCTGGGCTGTTCGCTCGTGGTGGCTCAATGTTGGCACAAACCTTCCAGTGAGGGCCTTATCAATTACTTATCTGTAGCTGGTTTTCCTCACCCTGCTCTACAATCTGTAATACCAAACTGGTAAAACTTATAAATATGGAAAGAAAGACCTCTCAGTCATCCTTTTTTAATTATATTTGGTCAGTATTTACTATAGTCTCTTATTTTTGGCTAGAAAATCACTTTGCTGTTGACTCATCTTTCAAAAAAATGTCATTTAAATTCTTACAGCTCTTATGCAACCTACTAAGCTATCATGCAAATCAGTCTTTAAATGTGAAAAAAGTTAACTCAAGCATTTTGAATAAGAATACTCAGAAATTTTATACTGATATACAGGATGAACACATGGGTTTCTTCTCAATACTCCTGAACACTTATGAATGTGTCCTGATTTTTTCTTTTTTTTACAAAACATACACATCTATATATACACACACACTTTTTTTTTCAATGCCACATCCATGTTATCTTGCTTAACTACGCATCTTCAGCAAGGCTTAAAATTGGGCAATGCACAGTGACTGTGCACTGTTTTATTACTTGATTTTCAAGTTTGGAGAGCGCTGAGTGGCCAGTTTATTTAATTTGGATCATTTTCTTGTACTTCTCCCATCCCATCATTCAAACTTCCGTTATTATTGGCATAATGCAGAATAACTGCAAACACATCATTCAAAGAAAATATTGTTCAAAATACAACCGGTCTGGCCTACTAATATCTTTAAGACTTGCTAGACCATGTTGCTGATCTCTTTTAGAATACACACATATATTTTAAGGAAATACAGTACCCAGTAAGGTACCACTGTTTTGCTGAGTTTGAAATAATGCCAACACCAATGCCAACAAACATAGAACAGCAAATAACTCAAAAGAGCTACTGAAATCTTTGAATTGTGAAGCGATAGGTATTTATGCTTAAACACAAGGAACGTTGTCAGAGAAGGAAAGAATGCAACAAGGAAAGCCAAGGCCCACCTGGAATTACTTCTGACAAGGAGTATTAAAGACAAGGGTTTTTTTCAGTACATCAGTAGAAAAAGGAAGACTAGGGAAAATGTGGGCCCACTGATGAATAGGATGCACCCACAAGTGCTGGAAGAGCTGGCAGATGTTATTGCTAAGCTGCTCTCCATCATCTTTGAAAGGTCATGGAGAACAGGGGAGGTGCCTGAGGACTGGAGGAAGGCCAGTGTCACTCCAGTCTTCAAAAATGGTAACTCAGGAAAGTACAGGCCGGTTAGTCTTATCTCTGTGCCTGGAAAAGTGATGGAACAAATTGTTCCGTATGTCATCTCTAAACACATGGAAGAAAAGCAGGTTATTGGAAGTGGTCAGCATGGATTCACCAAAGGAAATTCATGTTTGACCAATGTGATAGCCTTCTATAACATCAGGTCTGGCTGGTTAGATGAGGGGACAGCAGTAGATGTAACCTACTTCGACTTCAACAAGGCTTTTGACACCATCTCCCCTAACATCCTCATTAGGAAACTCAGGAAGTGTGGGCTAGATGAGTGGACAGTGAGGTGGTCTGAGACTATCTGAGTGAGTGTTCAGAGGGTCATGATAAACAGTGCAGGGTCGACTTGAAGGCATGTAACCAGTGCTGTTCCCCAGGAGTCAGTACTGAGTCTGGTCTTGTTCAACTTATTCATCAATGCCCTGGATGAGGGGACAGAGTGTAGTTCACTGCTAATACAAAACTGGGAGGAGTGGCTGACACACCAAAGGGCTGTGCTGCCATCCAGCGTGACCTGGACAGGCTAGAAAGTTGGGCAGAGAGGAACCTAATGAGGTTCAATAAGGGCCTGCACCTGGGAAGGAACAACCTCACGTCAGGGGCAGATCTGCTAGAAAGCAGGCCTGAGGAAAAGGATCTTGGAGCCCTGGTAGACAGTAAGTTAACCATGAGCCAGCAATGTGCCCTCATTGTCATGAAAGCCAAGGGTATTCTAGGGTGCATCAAGAAGAGTGTGGCCAGTAGGTCAAGGGAACTCATCGTCTCCCTCTCTTCTGCCCTGGTGAGGTTACATCTGGAATACTGTGTCCAGGTTTGGGCTCCTCAGTTCAAAAGAGACAGGGAACTACTGGAGAGAGTCCAGTGGAGGACAATGAAGATGACTGGGGGACTCAAGCATCTCTCTTAAGAGGAAAGGTTGAGAGAGCTGGGACTGTTCAGTCTGAAGAAGAGAAGGCTGAGAAGAGACCTTATGAACATTTACAAATATCTGAAGGGTGGGTGCAGGGAGGATGGAGCCAGACTCTTTTCAGTAGTGCCCAGTGACAAGAAAAGGGGCACCAGGCACAAACTGGAACATGGGAAGTTCCATCTACACATGAGGACAAACTTCTTTACTGTGAGGGTGACAAAGCACTGGCACAGGCTGCCCAGAGAGGTTGTGGAGGCTCCTTCTCTGGAGACTTTCAAAATCCCCTGGATGCGTTCCTGTGTGATGTGCTCTAGGCAATCCTGCTTTAGCGAGGGGAGTGGGGGGTTTGATTAGATGATCTCTGGAGGTCCCTTCCAACTCTGACTATTCTATGATTCTGTGATAAATGGAACTGAATTTTATTTTATAGTTAGGAGAACTGTCAGAGTCAAGTAGAACAACAGTGTATATAACCAAGAAGCTTGTCTGAGGAATTAGTTAAAAATAACTATTTTATAAAGATGTCTCCTCCTTTTCCTTTAACTGCAACTTAAACCAGCCACGAACCCTGACTTGAAATTACTCCCAAGTTAAGTAATTTTTAAATAAATCTCCAGTGTTTATTTTCTCTGTCCAGATATCTTAAAGAGCCACACCACTACTTTCTTTCCTGTGCTGGATTTACCTAACGGGATTTACTTAATCTGAGCTCTGGAGAGCCTGCAGAATTGCCTAGCGTTTCTGTGCAAGGCCTCAGCAACTGACGTACTGTCACATGTCAGTCAGCTGGTGGATTAAAGAAAGAAAGTGTTTTTATTACGAATGTAAACGCATTTTCAAACACATTTTATGAATATATAATGCCACATATTCAACTACCTCTTTTTCTTATGTCCCATGAGCATCTCTACTATGTGATAAAAAGCCCAAGCTGGCTTTCAGATTTCACTGCCTACATTTTGGAATGATGCTTGCTTCAGCTATCTTTAATAAAGAATGAAAATCACCTGTCATACATGGCAACATTTTCCTTTAAATCAAACATCTCTGATAGAGCTGAATAAGTCTGCAGGAAAATGTGTTATTCAGTAACCACTATCCATTCTTGACATGGAAGCCACACAAATATACAAATAATTACTTTAATTTCACAAAAATAGAGTACACAAGAGAAGTTTTCTCTAATCAAGGTAAGACAGGTATCAGAAACACTGAATTTATGATTTGGGTATACAATGGGGATTGAATCTGGGCATTCTCCACATGCTGAGTAAGGAGGAAGTTTTGTGTGACAGCAAGCCTGACACAATTCACTGCTGCTACAAAAAAGGTGGCTCAAGATCCTTGGCCAGCAAAAAAGGAGTGCAATTTTGATCCACGTTTCTGAACTAGATCAATATGGGGCACACAGATACAGGCGCTGACAAGAGTGTGGAGGCAGAACCTCATTCACTTCTTGTAGCTGCAGCTTGACTTTGGATTGTCTCAACTGTAACAAAATCTCATTAAACACCCCAAGAATCAGCTACCGGTTTTGATAAGACAGGACTCTTCTTCCACCCACCTTAACTTCAACCCTTGCTCCAGAAAACTTCCAAGGTGGTTTGGTTTGTGGTTTGTTTTTTGGTTGTTTGTGAGGTTTTTGTTGTTCTGGGGGTTTTGCGGGTTTTCTGTCTGTTTGTTTGTTTGCTTTGTTTCTCTTTTCTATTTTGATAGGGAATGGAGAAATGTCAAAACTCTACATATGTGGAACTATTCATTCTCTGAACAGCCTTATGTTCATGAAGATTGCGACGCATCACGATAACCTTTTAAAATTATTTACATGAGCTGTCTCAAACACCACTGTCATATAGCTTAATCATACTTTGGCATCATCTACTACACATTCATTTAACTAACCTGACTCTATGCTCTACTAACAATTACTCAATTTTTACATATCTATTGGCAATAAAGAATGATTTTCTTTGGACTTGCTACGCAAAGTATTTTGAACAAACCACCTTCCTGAAGAAGCTGTTGTCAAGAAGCCCTGTATTTCTTCAGAAATCGTAGCATATGAGCAGGTGGACTTCTGACATTTTACATTTTATGCTGTACAATATTTAATTACCACCCTTTAAGGCTGTCAGACCCACTCAGTAAAATCAGTTGACTGTAGGTGATGGCTCTCACAGAAGTAATATTTAAATAATCCAGAGCAGTTACACGTTTGCTATATCTGTACTCTAGGTGAGCTGCATGAGGAACACTGTATAAAATACTGCATATTTATACATTATTTTGTGGAGTTGTTTCCTTGGACACCGTTACGTGATACCCAGGAAAACATTCACTCTAAAAATAGAGCAGCCACTCAATACCACTTAAACTTGTATTTATTCGTTAAATGATTAAGACAATACCTCTAAACTATTGACCATTAAATATAAAAAACTTAGCAGAACCTCAAGGAATTCCTCCCATTGCTCAGAATTAATCCATTTGAGTGCAGCAGTCACATCCAGACCAAACATTCTTCACTTGAAAGACACGGGGCAAAAAATATTGATAGCACATTTGAGGAAATAGGCCAACAGAAACCTGAAGAAACACAGTCTTCAAGTTTCTCCCAGAAATTAAGTACCACAACAATGAAAACGGCACTGTAGTGTTCTGTAAACTGTTTTTTCTGTTTTGGTTGTTGTTTTTTTTTAAATTTAGGACAAAAAGTACAGAATTTTTTCCAAGGAGTCTGTTTAACAAACTACAAAATCAAGAGGCAATGCACAAGGCAAAAAAAATGAGATCAAGACATCTAAAAAATATTACAGAAAGCCTTTCAAAGTTGACTTCACATACAATGAGGCTTTGTTTTCTGTCTATTTACCAAGACAAAGAAAATCACAATCAAGTGACATATACTCAAAGCCAAAAACCTGCCTTTGAGGTTTATGTATTTCAGAAAAGATAATTCTCAATATAGTACTTCTGGTCATTAGAATACGTATCAGATATTGGAACATTAGCACACCAGTGCCGTACCACAACTCATAGATGCATGACACACCAGCAGTTACTAATCTTCCTTTTAAAAAGCATAATGTCAGAAGGATCACACTACACCAAATTCTTTAGAACATTGTTTCAGGTACAGTCTAAATCGATGTGAGTCAGCCCTGGAACCAAGACCTAAGCATCCCTGACTTGCACCCTTGCATCTCCACACAACTGCCCTGTAGCTCCCAACACAAACATCTGCGAGGCCACACTGCCAACGAAATCAGGAAACGGGGAATTTGGCTCCTTTTTGCCTTATTTTCCGAAATAACTGTCTTGGCTAGTTATGTGTATTTTCTGTACTTAAGTCCATCTGAATGCCATTCAGGAACAAATCTCCACATATCTGTTGGTGAGCCTATGCTAGCAGAAATCTGGTGTATTCAGAGCCCACTTCTGCATCTAAGCACCGTGTTCTTCTGCAAAACCCATGCTCTGCTTAAAAAAACCAAAACACTTAAGAGTGGACAGCTCCGGTCCTCAAGACTACAGGTCTCTGCAGCATGCTTTCAGGCACTGAATTCTCATGCTTATTCCACTTTATAAGCACCTTCCACACATGAATAGAGCCTCCAGGTTTTGTGGGAAGAAGTAAATTAAAACAGAAGAACGAGCACTATGTTGCGCAGCCTATGTGGGATGGTGAAACCATACTGAAAGTCAATAACAAAAACTGATGTCAGCCACAGCACAGAAGGGTACATACAGAATACAACAAAAGCATTGTTGGTATGGTGTAAGGGACAGTACAAGGTTCAATATTTAACTCTGACGACTGCCAGTTATTTACAGTCATCTGTAGCTCTAGAATGAGCTTTAGCACTTCTGGGGATTTCTCCCCTCTCCCAAATATTTTTATACTGATGCTTTCATCCAGTATCAATGGAGAAATTTTATTGATTTATTACTAGTAATATTTCTGTGCTCATATTTTCAACTCAAGAACACTGTCTTGAAAATATGCTGCAACACACTGCTTTCCTCTCCATACTCAGGGAACCACATGGGGCAGATGGAATGGGAGTTTCGCAGATGTACTGAAGATGATACGAAACAACTACAACTACAAAGTCATTTGGATGTTCCGAGACAGTATTGTAATGTGTCAATTTTTACAAACATTCATTCCTCTTATCAGAGTATTAACTAGTCATTAAGGCCTTAAACCTAAAAAACACTTACGCACTTTACTGTAGCTGATCCTTCCATTATTACTCACACCTGTAAAATTACAAAGTGCTTATGAGATTGGATCCTATGATCACATTAGTGAGCTAAAGCAGATCAAATGGAGATCAATATTATACTAGAAATTCAGGAAGCCATTTCTATTAGAATCTCACTTGTTTTGGTTGAGTATGTATGTGTGTATATATCTACATATAACAATAAAAACTAGCAATATAAAATAGCTTTCTAAGTTACTTATATACTAATGCAAGAGCTGCAAATATGTTTTTGAACAAATCTTGAAATTATCCTTAAAAGCATGCTTGGAGTTTGTGATAATACATTTTATAATATTAGACAATACAGCCACATTTATTGCTTTTATTAGCATATTTGCATGTATTTAATGGATTTGCATAAATTTTACAGTTAATTGGGCTTTTAAATATGCATTATTTGGATGTTACTTCTAGCCAAATTTCATTAATATGTCGTCAGCAAGGAAAAATTTCAGGAGCAAATTTAGTTGTCAACTGCTACAAATTATCATTCAGTACTTCTAATATTAATCTGAATACATACATTAAATTAGAACCTAAAATTAAAAAAAGCAAGCTGGCTTATTGTTAGTGTGCTTGAATCAAGACAATGAAAAAAAAGAAAACCACATCACAAATCCAACTAATTGGTTTTATATGTTGAAACACATAAACATATGTTGAAACATATAAAAATTCTGCACTTAGACAAAAGAATAGCCCGAAGTATACTTGATACAGTCCACAGTTCATAAGGCTTCAGAGGTATTTTAGGCATTTTACTGGTCCCTCTATTTTTATGGTATATGTGTCTGATTTTGCAATGCTTCCTCACCCAGAAGTCAATTTTGATGAACATAATTGTAAGGCAGATTCAATTATATATAAGTTTCTTGTCACTAGATAATATGATGATGTTCCAAAACAACATAAAAACCAACCAATCCAAAACAACAACAAAAAAAAACCTAAACAAACCCCCCAAAAAACCCAACCCAAACCAAAACTGCTAGTTTTTCTACATTCAGGGCAATAGCTCTGTGCTACTGCATTGAACAACATGGGTTGATCCCCGCTAATCCCATTTTGCTGCTGATGGACAAGCACTGCATGCTGAGATTGTACTGACATCACGCGATGAAGGAGGCTGTGTATGAAATGAGATTGCATACAAAAGGTTAGCTGATTCAGTGGCATCAATGCACTGCGAAGAAATCAAAAGTTATCTATTTTTACGTCTGTGAACTACAAATGGGACAATTTGTTCTGCTTTAAGAGTACTGTTCTTTAAAAATACATCTTCAGTCAACCCACTCAAAGCTGGAGCTAATGACAAGGTGGGTATCTGGATGGGAGCTACTTGAAATTGGAGGCAATTGTTCTGGGAGAGGGAACATTTGGCAGTGGGCTGAACCAGACAGGTCCATAGAATCATAGAATGGCGTGAGTTGGAAAGGACCTTAGAGATCATTTAATCAACCTCCCTGCCATGGGCAGGGACGCCTCTCAACTAGACCAGGTTACTCAAGTCCTCATCCAACCTGGACTGGAACACCTCCAGGGCAGGGGCATCCACAACCTCTCTGGACAATTCATTCCAGTCTTGCAAAAGGGTGACCATGAGGAAAGGTCCCTGGTACTACGTGCACAGGACTTACATCTGGAATCGCAGTGCTGAACTGGGATTTTACAATAAAGATTTTACAGAGCACATACGTGAAAATCAGAGATGAGCATGGATCCCAGGTCAGCATAGTTGTGGTTTTCAGTGGACATAGCCACTACAAAAAGACCTTTACAGTCCCGTAACACAGCTGTTTTCCAGGAAGGAAAAAAGCTAGCCTATATAGAATCATATCCTTCAGTGAACAGTCACCAGAATAGAACGATGGGAGAAAAGACAAGGGATTTGTGAGGAAGAAAAAATGAAACAAAACAAAATAGGGACAACTACAATGTCGTAGTAAGGCCTACTGCTGTAAAGTCCCTCACTGCTCATGGTCTATCCTTGCCTTCTGGCTTGAGAACCGTTGCAGTGCCCTTCAACTCAAGTTCATTTCTCAAGTTCGTGATGTAATAACGGTTAAAAATAAACCACATATGAAGAACCACTTTCTGAAGACTGTTTGTATCCTTAACTTTGAATCTCTGTAGATCAAGATATAGACTTGCCTTTGATTTACCGGACTGTGCTTTTTGTTTTTCTTTAAGAACAGACCCAAAGCCTGCAAACTGGGCACACTTGTGTTTGTTCCACAGGGTGAAGGAGCTATTTATTCTCCTTTAAATTAAAACTAAGGAGATGATTACTCCTGCCGTTTGAGATCAGCACCATCACAGTAAAAGATGCACTTTCAAGATCTTACTGCAGCTATCACTTTATAAGTTATTCTTCATGAGACTGCATCCTCTCATGTGTCCCAGCTGGATATTTACAGTTTGTACAGGCTTCTTAGTATTTTGATTTTATAAGATGGTAAGGCAAATCTTTCTCATTTAAGCACTCCTCTGCAAGTAATTTTTTAAAATAATGTCCACTGAAATTGTGGTTTTTTGCTTTTTTTTCCAGTCTATGTTCTCTACCACTCTTGTCTTTCACCAAGAGAGAGAATTCATTTCCTGACTGTTTTTTTCCAGCAATTGTTGCCCAAACCTACAGTCTGTCTGAAACCACTCCTTCCAAAATATCTTGATGTGTGGAAATGTTAAAGCTTCCTTCAGAAAAGCACAACTAGTGATATAGCAAGCATTATCCAACCCTACTTTCTAAGAAAAGTAGAGTTGGAAGAGAAAAACATAAGGAAAAAATCTCACAAACTAGTGTCCTGTTCATCTCTGCAAGATCAAAGGTAGAACAGATACTAGTGCCTGTATTCTAGAAGTATCAAAAAAGACTTAAAAATTAAAAGCTTCTTAATTTTTAAAAAATTAAACTTTTTAATGACATAAAATGATGAGTTTAAGGTTATGCACAGCTACAATACAGTCTATATTTATTATTCTTCCTCTTTCAAGAGATCAACAACACCTCAGTGTATCCAAAGATACTCCACTAAGGCATTAACAACATTTGCAGTCGTAAGTAGAGTACGTATCGTATCACACAACATTAGCATAGAAGCTTCCTTTTGGCCAATGAAATTATGAGGAAAGCAAAATAAAAGGAGCACTAAATGTTAAATAATGAATTCGTAATGAGAAATGTTTTTCTTGAATTGTATTTTTATCACTTCAAATATCTACAGAAGTTAAGTTTGTCAAAGTCTGGTGACAAGTATGCAGAAGACATCTAAGGATTGTTGTCTGAGATAGTTCTCAGATAAATATTACAAACTGCAAACAGATTCATACATGGTTTAAGACAGCATAAGCTCAAGCTTCTGTAAACAAGTTATTGTGTCCTCTGTCCCTTAAGCTGGCACCCAGAACATGATCCAGTTTGAAGCAAAATCTTTTTATTCTTCTTGGATCCTGTTTTGAACTGAATCAATTCGGCAACACAGTTCGCTACATTCACTGATACTGGTGATAATTCGCCATGCTCATTTCTGAATATGAATAATATTCTTAGCACTTATTTGCACGATGAAATCAATCTGTCAGAAGTATATACAGGTCTGAACAAAATCTACATAAGTAACAAAGGCTAACACAAGTGAAATCACATGGGACAACTGCTCAGTGTCTCAGAGAGTGCTTAGTAAACATAAGTGCAAAAATACCACAATTATTGTTTCAGAGTAGACTTGCTGTATAGACACATAAAAATTTGTAATAAGCACCACTTTCCAAACTATTGGGCGTGGTCCATGACAAAAACAGGACAATAGCAATGAATATACCAGGGATTAAGGTAAAAATGAAAACTATGCCAAAGGTAAATTCAGCTTTCAAAAGCTTTGGATGCAACAGATAGTGGATGGGGGTTTAAAAGTCTGCAGGGCAAATTCCACCGCCTCTGCTTCTGCTCAAATTTCACAGCCCTGTCAGTTTTCAGTGGGAAAATATAGAATCATTTATTAGTGTGAAGTGGGGAAAAAAAATAAAATTCAGATCACTTGATACTTGAGAAAATCTTGGATGTCAGCACAGAACAAGAAATGGCACTAATCAGCATAAAAGATGAAATATGACTTAGATGCTGCAGCCCAAGAAACATAACAAAGCAACAAAATCTCTTCCAGTCATTAATGTTGCAGATTGCACTCAAAAGCGACATCATCGTTGCTGTGGACTTTACAGCAGCCAGTATGTTTATGGGATGAGCCAAAGTCTTGAGCAAGAATACACAGGCAAGCTGGTTATCCTGAATGTTTCTTGCTGCCTTCATATTGCTGAAGAGAAGTACAGTTCAGAGACATGAAGAGGTGACAGAATTCTCAGACTAGTGCACTGCATCACCAATGTTTTATTTATAACACTTAAGCAATTACTATCAATCATATTAATGAATGTTTTTGAGAAAAAAACCTGAATTCGAAGCCATATGAAGTTGATGTGAGACCCACTAAATTCATACAGTAATGGGTTTGTCTGCTGAAAGAGCATCTACAATCCTTGCTGCACACCACATTAAGATATCAATTTAGGTAGCTTTTGGTAAATAGAATTGTTTAGGTTGGAAAAGGTGTAACAGTTCAGTATCAAAGCAAACCAATATGTAACAACATATCAACCTGTTAAAAGAACTAGAGTAGGCAAATGTAAGATAAATCAAAAGAAAAGGTTAGTGAGGAAGTCCATGCAATCGTGAAAAATGAAAAATCCAACAATGCATACTCAGGCAGGTCCTGACAAAACTCTTGCATTTTTTGCAAAGTGAACGATAGGCGTACCGTTATCTTTGCTGCTGTTTTCTTCAATTGTCATTTGTTCTGCTAGCTCAGACAGAGATTCATCGATGGTCTGGCTTCCACGCAAGGTTAAGGAAAGTCTTCTCTTGAACTTTTTCATTCTATCGATATCAAGTCTGGCTTAAGGAAGCCTGAAAAAAAAAAAGATTAAAAAGGAAGAAGTGAGAAAAAATTATTTTAATCAGAAAATAAAATCTAATAGCTTCACATAAAAAGTCAGGAAGGCTTACAGAAAATTTAGTCAATTTGCAAGTTATCCTTAATGATATCCTTAAAGCAAAATTACTCTACTGAACTGAAAAAAAAAGTCTTTACAGGCAGGTGTCCATACACTTTTGCAATTTATTTTTTTTTTCAAGTTAGGGAAAATGAGAATCATTGTTATTTAAAAACAAAAGAGAGAATTTGATCACCAACTTTACAATCCAATAATAAAACAAACAGTGATCTGAAAACCTGATGAGTGTGCATTCTCGTCGCCTCCTCTGCTGCCTCTCTGACCAAACCCACTGAGGAGGAGGAGGCTGGAACCTTCTCTCTCTTTCAGCCCATTTGTTTACAGATGAGAAGTTACTGAACTTCTCTATATTTTGCCCTTTTCACAAAAGGAGGAAGGGCACAATGCTAAAAGCCTTAAACACAAAAGCAGTTCTCAAACTCAATTCCATCGAGGGAAATAGATAACGAGGGCCTGATAACAAGGGCTAGAATGAACCCTTCTCTCCAGTCAGGCAGTAAGACTAAACTGGGAACAAAGCAGGAGGCACTTTTGCCATGGAAAGCAGCGAGCAAACAAGCAGCAATAACAAAGGTCTGCGCCGATAAACATGTTGCTACAAGTCTAAGCTGGCAAGGGAATTTTGCAGTGTGTCATATATCTGCCCTTACACGACAAGAAGCATGATTCTGTCCTTCGTTGCTCCACATGGACAATGCACCATAGATGTTATTTCACAAGAACTTGTTCATCTGCTCACAGCCTCCAAGAATCACACAGGCAGTGTCTAACACAAGCACAGCATACTTGTTAAGTCTGAGCTGCTCATGTATTTTTTTTCCTGTGTCAGCTTCTTTGCACTCCAAAGCCCGTAATAGAGAAATGGAAGAAGCAGTATGCTAAAGATCTAAATTTAATAACAAATTGTGAATATGTTTACATTTATATTGACATTATCCCTTTAAGTATACGCATTTCAACTGCGTAGCTTACTCTTTGTTTAGATAATAAGGAGAACAAATCAGTGGAACAAGTTGGAAGTGGTTGTGGGTGGTAGGAGGATGCCTACACAGACTAAATCACCACAAAACTAGACTGCACAGGACAGTAAGTAAACCCATAAGGATGGATAAAGTAAGACCTTTGGGTTTTGAGCCCCAAAGTTTGAGACGGACAGTCTGCTGGCAAAGCAGCAGCTGCATCCAAGGGAAAAGAGGTGGGTTACAAAACAGGGCAACACCCTGCACAGCCACAGCTACCATAAGCAGAAATAGTCAGGCACTGGGTACAGATACATAGTAAATAGAAATAAAACTGCTGGAAATACAGTTAAGCCCGCAGTTTCTAAACCGCTCCTTTAATGCAGTGCTCTATGGGCAATAAAGCCACGCCTCAGTATGAATAATTTTGTGCTCTCTCGCTCAAAAGCAGGATATTCTTATTGTTAAGAAACTGCATTCAGAAAACATTACAAGGGGAACATTTACCTTTCCTGTACAGGACTGGCTTTAAAGACCTTACCTGAAATTGCTATATTTCTGCATTTATTTTAACTTTTCCAAAAGGATGGCCTATGTTTCTCTTAAAAACAACGGGGAGGACATATCCTTTATATGTGGTTTTACTCACTTTCCCTGTAGTGTTCTTTGAAACCTGCATCTTCCTACATGTATTATTCTCAAAAAGGACACATGCAATTTTTAGCTATGCCCTAAAGATATCTGACAGCACAACGATTTCTTTCCAATTTTCCACTTGGGCAGCAACTGAAAAAACAGATGCCTTTATACGGAAAGGGGCTGTTCCTGGCTTTTGATCTTGCAAATATTTAAGCCTACACAATTTTATAATCAAAAATAATGTATTGCTGAAGAATATTACATATAGATTAACAGATACATAGATTAGAAAATCCAAGAGATTCTAAATCTGGAGCTAATATAAAAGTAAATATTTTGCTAACTATAGTTACAAAATTTCTGGTCATACAGTTACAGAAAGGTTTCATGGGGTGTCAAAGCATCATTTTACTAAGACTCTAAATTAAGTTCAGGGCTTGGTTTTGAAAGATTTTAACAGTAAAAAGGATATCAGGAGTGGGAATCCCTGTGTGAGTGAACGTTTCTTTGTATTGAAATGTAATTCATTTTTGTAAAGGAAAAGATGCTCACTGATATGAAACCAAATTTTCCTCCCTTAAAGCATCATTATTCTTGCTAATTCAGATATATAGATATATATAGAAAAAAAGAGGAGGAGTGACCAGTTTCTTTATTCTCACTTCTGGTCAAAGCTGCATAATCTGCTAACTCTTGGTAGTTTAAGACAGGGTTTCAGTGAACAGAGCTTTGAAAATATCATCTATATAATGAAAAACTTGCAGTGCTTCTCTAAAATGTCTGAATGATAGTAATTTCTCAAAAAGAATCAATTTTAAATCAATTTAACAAAATTAAAGTGAAATTGTCTGATCTTCATTTTCACCAATTCGTAATAGATCCATGCTTATTTTCGCCATTTAACAGTAACCTAACTTAAATACAGAATGGAGGTGCTTTTTTAGTGACATACATCTAGTGGCTATGATTAGCTGCAGTTAAAACTCCTGATGTCCCACCTAATTCTTATCAATCATGAGAAGAATATGCACTGGTATTTTAATATTTGAGCTTTAAAACCGAGCCCAGGGCTTGACTATTCCATTCTGTAAATTTACTCTGAATAAGACATATCTAAGTCAAATATTTTAGATGTCACAGCAGATAAATGCACACACTTGAAAGCAACCAATGCAAATTCTAGTCCGCAGACAGAATGAGGACAAGCAATCTGATACAATATTATCTGATACAACCCAGAAAAGCTGGCAGAGGCATACTTGTTCAATCCTTGTACTGACAGGAAATGAAGGAAGTGACAATGTATTAAAGGAACTGCTGCTTCTTACAAGTAATCTCCAGTCTAACCCTGAAAAGTTGGTCTTTTTGTCTTTAAAAGCCAACACAAACTGATCCTTGAAAACTACGGTAAAATTTGTCTTACATATTTTCTCCTTAAAACCCATTCGCTGTCATTAACTCAGTTTGCTTCCATAGTCTTAAGCTCCTGCTTTGCTTTCAATGTAATTTAAAAGCGATGTCTGTAAAACAGTTCTGAAACTAGGCTACACAGTTTTTACATCGTCCAGGTAAAATCAGATTTAAACAAATGGGTTCCGCCTCCGTTTCTCTATATCAGATCAATCCTTCCCACATCACTTGTAGTAGAGGACTTCTCATTTAGCAAATCCAGATATCCACAACACCCTGGATATGTAGCAGATATAAAAACATTTTGATTCCAAAGTCATAACTCAGCTAGATTCTGCGCTCACCTTTTCACCAAAAATCAGAGGTCTTGCCATGGCTGAAGTTCTCAAAAAAAAAAAATCTCGTTCCCTCTAAGCATCCCTTAGTACTTTGAAAGTGAAAAAATGAACACGTAAGATCTTTATACACAGTTAACATGTGCTGTGTGCTTAATCCTTCTAAGTTGAAATAAATTCAGCTACAATTTTCAATAGCAGGGAAATTATTTAATAGCTTAAATTTCAGCCATTTGATTTCAGGAGGACCACAAATACTGAAATCTCACTATGATTTGGGGATTCAAAGCCCTCCGAAGCCAAAGAGAACCTGTCCTTCAACTTCAATAAGCTTTGTATGAGACTAAATGCTGACTGCTCTGTTTCCAGCAGTGATACTACATTAAGATGCATCTACACAGAGATTAAGCGTTACAACACTACTTTTTCACTTAGATACACCTGGAAGTTGCTACTTGACTGTATTTACAAGTTGCTTTATAACAGGGTACTGTTTTCCAAACATCTAAAAGCAGTTCTTGTTCTGAAAAACTCAGTATCCCCAGATGACAGCTGAAGCAGGAGGAAAGGGCAGGAACAGAAACCCCAGGTAACAGCAGCGTGTGAACAACAGTGTGGACACACAGCCCTTAAGGATGGATTAACTAAAGCCACAGGCATAAGACACTGAAAAACACAGGTAACAGTGCTCAGTACCAACTCCTAGGATAGGAGGAGGTGCAAATACACATGGGATACTCAACCTGGTTTCATAAAAATCGCTACAACCAAAGAGGTACAATGAACAACAGTGGGCCAAACTGTGTAAAGATGGTTAATAAACCATCTTTGAAGAGTTTTCAAGAGATCCGAAGATTCTATCAAGAGACTTACATGTTTTGGGATCCAAGATGGAAAACAGAATAAGGTATTATTGACTGATGAACAGAAAAAAGAATAACAAGAACCATGAAATTCTATCTCTTGAGGTCCTCTGTATCACAGTTGGCAATGATTCTCAAAATCTATGGTGTCATTTAATGTATCATTCAAATCTGAACAGATAATAAATTAACTTTCCATTAGCATTTTAATTACACCAGTTACAGGTCTGTCAAATACTTCAAGCACATAAACTATGCAACATTCATTTGCTTGGCTGCATGAATAATTTTAGATGCATCTAAGTATCTCTGAAGCTGATAATCTAAGCTTGTGTCAGGAAGAGAGGTCTGAAAAGCTTAAAACTACTGCAAACAATATTAATTAAAAACAGAAACAGGAAACACCTGTCAAGTATATTGTTCCCTTAATCTAAAAGGAAAACTAGCTTTCCACGATGTTTATTGTTAAACTGTTCTCAATCTACCTGAATTAATAAAAAAGAGCTATTCATCATATAAACATGTTGCAGATCAAATACAAAGCAAACTATTAATTACACTAATAAGAAATACATGGATAATTTATGTAAGATCATAAACCACCAGTTTGAGCACTCATAAAATTCACATCTAATACTGATGCACTGCCTTACAAACACAATTTTATTCCACAATAATGGATTATAAATATGGCATCTTATTCATTCCATCGGTTCTTTGTACTTGTCTCAACTCATATTTGTTCACATTGGTAAAAAAAGATGTCTAATGCATTTTCTGTGCTCAGTCTTTAGAAAAAACATGATTCTGGCCAACTAGACTCTGTTGTCAGGAACAGAACTACTTAAAAGATTATTACCTTTTATGCTGCAACAGATCAAAGAACTGACACTGTGCAGATACAAGCGACATCTGACAAACAAGGCCTTTGTTACTAATGAAAGACAAATAATTGTGAAGTTGCAGCTAGTTTGACGAAAAAAGGCACCCTCACAGCCTTTTCCTTATGAATAAAACAATATTAAATATGCAATTAACCTTTTGAGGTGAAGGCCCTTTTTACACTATAAAACTGCAGCCAAAGAATTACTGAAAACTAGAGATAGAAAAGTATTAACAAAGGTTAACTTCTTATCCAATACTAGTTTTCCTAGTTAATATAGGCAAAGAGGCTCCTCCCAAAGAGAATAAGAGCATCTATATTCAGCCCCTGATCTAGATCATCATGTGGAAGACCCTCTGTGAACAGAGGAAATACACGGAAATTAGCCTGTCCTAATTTAATTTAGATTGTGAATAGTTTTCCTTATTTTCACACCCCCAATCACTTCACCTTTAAAAAGTAACAAAGGACACAAATCAAGATAAGTTGTTGGGTTTTTTAAATAATCCTTTAACTTAAAAAATATACTGATCATTACCACAGCTATATTTGACTATACTACTGATACAGAATTTAAAAGAAAGAAAAACATTAGAATTCTACAAAAAGGTCACATCTTGCAGTCTTTTTTTCACATCCTATGCTTCTTTCTTTTGGACTCAAAAAGCTTTACTTGAATAAACACATTAAGTTTACATTCTTCAAAACGTACACATGTATTCTCACACATAGAGATATAAGCAATACCAAACAGCAGAATCAATATAGACATTCTGTTTGATAAATCTCCCTAGATTAGAGAGATTGTTCTGAAGAATAACTCCACGTTAATTATCAAAGATTCTGTTCTCTCAACGGCCAAGTGAAAAAACACAGTATGAATCCGGCTAAATTGGCTGACATTTAGGCCAACAAAACAAATGAGCTGACTGGCAAAGCTTCTTGCATTTGCTGTCAGACTCATAAACTGAAAGTCTGTTTTCTCTTGAAGGGGAAGGCAGAAACCAGAAGGTTACATGGGTGTAGCATATATATACTACCAACAAGCCACGGAACTTTCCATCTCAAAAGATAAACTGAGCACTGAAAAGCAATGTCTGTAAATTTTCCTAGCTTTGATTAGTAAGCATAAAAAGCCCTAATACAGCTTTCAGACATTTTACACCCCCCAAAAGAAAAACCCCACAAGTCTTGTTTCTCTCCAATACTGAGATTATTTTAGTGACAGATTTACAATGATGCAGTCATCACTTCTGGGACTTCTTGTCTTGCAAACAAGCCAGTCTTCGAAAGAAAACTTGGCGGGAAACCTCTTTTAACTTTCAAGAAGACAGTGTCAGTTCTAACCTGAGAAGCACCGGTAATTTTTTGAGACCCAGAGCAATTCCATCAATAAAAGGTATGGACTTCCATAAACTAAAAGCTCAGATGTGGCTTTTTTTCCTGCCACAATTCAGACACCAAATTAAAGAATCTCATACTGAAGAACCTTCTCTCAACCCCCAGCAGCTCTCAGGGCAGCACCACTTGTCATGCAAGCATCTACTTCCACGACCACAGTCTTCAACATTTGCTTCTTGCTGTACTCACAAAGAAGTTATGTTTATAATCCAAGAACCTAAGGCAAAGAACTTTGTATTTATTTCAGTACTCTTGAATGAAGCACCAAGAGATGAAACAAACACAGTAATACAAACTAAGACAAAAATTAAAGACACTCCTGATTTGTATAAACAAACAACAGTAGTATAAATTTCTAAACAAAACAGGTTTTGGCCTTTGCATCTTAAAACAGAAATTACTTACACTGGGGAAACTGTCAAGGAAACCTTATCACGGCCTGCCTGGAAATTAACCACCAAGTGATTAACAACACCCCCAACAACCAACCCTGAGAGAAATGTCTTACATTAAAACTTACACAGCAAAAATAAATCCAAACCTTTCCATAATTGTTGTGCACAAAAAGCCAGGACGAGTTTAAAACCAGACAGCTTTGGATGCCTCTGTTACAGTTCTATGTGCGTGCAGAAGACAAAAAAAAAAAGGCAAGAGAAACAAAGCTGTTTCACAGAAATTGAGGGTTTTGGTTTTTTGGAAGAAAGCACAATACAGCAACACATAAGAATTTTCAATTAGCATATAACAGACACTATAAGCAGCATGGTATAAATCACATTCTACAGTACCAACATACATGTGTATTTTTACTACAAATAACAGGCTACATTTAAGATCTGATGCACTGAATATACTGAGACACAAAATAAGACATGAAAAAAAATGGTATGATAAAACAGACTCTTCAGAGACTTTAATGCATAAGATTTATCAGCCTCCTGTACTCTGTATTTTTTTACGGATTCTTGGCAACAGTAAGCTGTAGTTCAATCACTGTTTTTGAAATAGCAGGGAGATGGAATACCTTGGCTACACCTAAGAACTACTGACAGAAAGAACAGACTAAACAAGTCAGTCTCATATTCAGGCTGAGTACACATAATATCTCCGCTGAGATATTTTAAAGATAATTCAAAGCATCTGTAAATAAACTCATTCTTGAAATGAACAGTCTGTGAACTATGGTTTAAGTAATGAATTAAACTTAAAAATTGCTCTGATTTGGTATTTTTTAAAAACTCACAAATTATTGTCTTTTCTTCCCTTCCCCAATCCTATAACTGGTGAAACTTCAGAGATACCTCACTTAGAGAAAATCTCCAAATAATAAGTCAATTACAAATTTTTCTGCTGTATTAATTTTTACATAGCAGTCAAGATGTCCCAGCATGGGACCAATTTGTTCCATTACAACATTCAGACAAATGTTGCTACATCTGTTTGAAGTGCTCATTCTGCCATTTAATGGTCAACCGGATACTCACGCACAGATCATTTCGGTATCCACTGCCAAGGATACTAAACGCATCAGACAGACACTATTCCTAATGTAAATTATTATTTAGTTGACAAGCTGGGAGAGAAAGAAGAGTTTTGACATATGTTTGCCAAGTGGCTTTACAGATAGTTCTGTTGGCAACAAAAAGGTGATGGCAATATGCCTACAAGGCAGGGAAGAAAGTACGAGCCTGC
>NW_009725625.1:108893-135458 GCF_000703405.1 Apaloderma vittatum
GCACCGATCGCTGGGGCACCCCGAATGGAAGACTGTCCTCACTGGGAGCAGCGTGTGCTGTCACGTACCAGAAAATCAGCCTGGAAAACTGCAGGATTTTGCCTTAAGCTCATTTGGTCTAGCTAAACAAAAGCTGAGATCTGAAATAAATGCAATCTGTGAATGAAACAAAGGACAACAGCAAATGCTGTCAAGGAAATATGACATGGGAAAACAAGAACAAATGGGTATGAAGTAAAGTAAAACCATGCAGCACAGGAGTCTTCATCCTCTGCAACTGGTTCGTGCCCCTACCATCCCCACTGCACAAAATCCACATGCAACTTGTCTTTTTCTGTCTCTATGCTTCTCCTGTGGTAACATCCCACTCATAAAGCCAAGACTCACAAAAGGTACTTTTCAGGATACTTCCAAGGAGCAGGGGAGGAGAAGCGTCTTTTACACAAAGTTCTACATACTGCTTTTCCTCCAGGTAACTGAGACTGTCCTGACAAATTCTGAAACTAGAACAACTAAATTACAAGTACATAATTTGGGCAACTCCAGTTTGAGAGGCCACCCCCTCCCAGACTGGGCAAACAGTCTAGCACAAAGGACACTACTCAAACTTTACGTCACCTACTCTTAGTATAATCAATTCCCTAACTGAAGGTACCAAAATAACTTTTTCTGGAACTTGAATAGAGACCATTGATAGATTGACAAAAAACAACAGAAAAAGATTATACAAAATCAGACAATGACAAGATGTCAGCTCAATTCAGTGGGGACAAATGGCAACCCGTCAAAGTGGAATAATATGTATCTGTAAGTAAATGACAGATCAGTAAGACAGCATTACTGTATAAGAAATCTGGGAAGGTAACAATTGTTACTGTCAGTCAATAACGTTAAATCACACATGAATAACTAGCAACCAAAACCTGAAAGGCAAGTCATCTCCATATTTATTTTTATTTTTAACAGAATTAAAGGTAAAATAGCTATGACTAATACCAGAAAAGCAACACTGATACTGTCAACAAAAGCAGGCACAAACATACAGCAAAGCAGATTTTCTCCAGGATCCTGCAAGCTACAGCTTAAAGGCAGAGTAAACTGGATACTTTATTAAGAAATCTCTGTAAAGAAGCAGCAGGAGGATCACACAATATGTACAGAGCATTGTTCCCAAACACATATTTGTGCTGGGCAGACCCATTTGTGCTTTTTGTTTCTCTGGCAGAAGAAAGAAGTGAAATTTTATGTTTGTCTTCAGAGTAATTTCTTCTGAATCACAAGCACCATCATTCCTCTGCTGTTGGAGCCTAATGCTTATGCAGTCTCATCCTGCCAAGGACTAACAGTGGGCCAATCCCTTCTACAGCAAACTAATTCCCATTCTGGATCTTAATCGCGTTGCAGAGGCTGATACTGCTACTGGTGTCAGTGACCTGAATAAAGCTGCCAAACTGTAAGATTTGTCTCACAAACAGAAAATGTTTTATGGAAGAGTAAATTTAAATCACTGCCTCTACAGAGCCTCAACATTCCCTAAAGACTCTTACTTCAGCAACATTTAATATCATAGTCCAATATTAAGTTTTTCACTTAGAGAAAACTGAAGCCGTTTTGCTCTAGAACTCCAGGGAGAAGAGCCCTAACTGTTATTATAAGGTCACCAGATGAGTTAGCCCTCAAAATAATCCAGTAGAGATAGAATCACAGATTCATAGAATGGTTGGGTTGGAAGGGACCTTTAAAGGTCATTTAGCCCAACCCCCCTGCAATAAGCAGGGCCATCTTCAACTAGATCAGGTTGTTCAACACCTCGTCCAACCTTCAATGTTTCCGGGCATCTACAACTTCCCTGGGCAACTTGTTTCTGTGTTTCACCACTCTCATGGCAATCTTCATCGCCTCAGTAGTTCAGGTTCTTCTTCCACTATAATGCTATAGTGACAAGAGTCTATAAGATTTCTTATCAAAGAAGGACTATAGGTTGACACTATCCTCGTTCCTTTACCTGGTCAGGCATGTAATGCATAAACTTGCTTTCTGCACAATAAAGAACCACCACTTCTTTTTTAAATTTCCTTCTTTCCTCTACTGCAGTCAAGAACTCCCTAGCTTGAAACTTCCCAAGGATTACCTTACCTGATTTCCTCTGCCGCACACAAAACACAAGTGAACCGATCTGGACAGCTCTAAGGAGGTACTACAGGTACTACAGTCAGTTCTGTTAGTTCTTAAGACTATCCCAACAACTGTACTATCACCTCTCTGAATGTATTCTTATTAGAGAGGCTCTGACAAAATGCAGAGGGAAAGTTGAGGATATCAATCGAATTATGAAAATCAAAAAGTAGAGAATATAAGCCATCACAGAACTAAAACAACATCTTACTATATTAAGGTGATGAACGTTTACAAAATTGTTTCAGAAATCTAAAGCGCTTCGGTTCTTCAAAACTTAGCTATCTCTGCTGTTGGAAGCAGGGTCCCAAATGTAGTCATTGGCTACGAAGAAATTAAAATCAGATACAAATTGCTATGTGATTATGAAATATTTCCCTCCTAAATTCATTAACTTTATCAGAGAAAAAAGCTGCAGGAGAAACTTGATGATGGCAGCAAATGTGGTAGGCATGAAGCGCCTTCTCTCTAAGATTGCGGCAGAAACACATTCACTTTCGCTTTATGCAAAAAACGTAAAACATACTCAAGTTAATGAAAGTAAAGTTAGTTTCTAGGAATCAAGATTGAATTTGCTAAATTAAAGAGAGGCTGCTAAAAAATGCAATTCAATTTTCAGAGAAGTAACTAGTGAAAATAGGTATTATCTTGGTATATTGATACTGAAACCAAACAGACATAAAAGAAACTGATCACGAAATCTCATGCAGAAATCTTTAAAGTTGGCAATCAACAAAAAAACCCCGCCCAGGTACTGCACAGGTTATAAAGATCAAAACACAATCCTAACCTTATTGTGATGATTATTGTTTAACAGCTCAACCTGAACTTTGCTGTCCATGTTACAATTTATATTAAAGCTTCTTCAACTGTCTCTTCAGCTTATCAGTCTTCAATTACATTACAGAATATGAGCTACTGAAGAGAAATTATGTTCTGTCACCATGCAGTCCTAGAGACAAAAAAAAGCTCATCAGCTATTTTCATTGCTAGTATCCTACCAATATTTAAATGGCTACTAAAAAAGACATCAGAAGCAATACATATAAGGTTGCTCTTGTTAGGGAAATTTCTCTGGAATGTCCAATTTAGAAGGTTACAACAAAACAGTTTTTAAGGCTAAAAAGGCACTGATGTTTCTGTGATAAAGCAACTAGAGTCACTGCTAAATGAAGCCTGAGCAAGGAACTGCAATGAGCAGCAAAGGACAGACAAACATAAACTATGAAATGACAGGAGAGAAGCAACTGAGTAGAGAGAAAGCTTGCAAGGTCCTGAAAAGCAACAAGAGAAAGGACTGGAGTAGGCTGTATGCAACAAGTTCTCTCACCAATAAAAAGGGAAAACTATGACGGACACTTGATCTACATCTCAAGACAGTAAATATGGTATTAGGATGCCTAATTACTAGATCAAAACCCCATACACTCACATGACACAGCACCAGTGGTCTCCAGCTTCTCCGTGTGAATCTGTTCAAACACTTATGTAAGTGCCGTTCTGTTCCAAACCTACGCTGAACAGAGGATCAGCTGTCCTACCGCAGGCACCACAGAGCTGAAAAGCAGCATTGTTGCATGTTTTGATCAAGTCAACAGAAGTGTTATTATTTGCTCGCACTCGATCTGGATCAAGTTTGTACTGATGGGTGATCTCGCAGTGAGAGCTATGAACAAACTGGCTAGAGACGAAGCTGTGATGTGAGGGTACAGGAGCCCACACAGCACTAGTGGTCCAGAGCAAATCAGCAACTGAAAAGCCCTACAGCCCCCTACACAATCTCATTCCAGACATCAAAGAAACAAGCGTTTTCAACAAGTCCGATACCAGGTTAATATTCTTACTTTGTACTTTGTTTAAATAAATATTTCCACTGTTACTTCACTTAGTAAATTTCTCTTTTTTTTTTTATCATTGACCTATTTAATCTCTCACTGAACATGTTAAAACTCCCACGAATCTCCAGGAATACGACACCTCAGAGACTGAAAGGCTTGTTTTAAATTTCATTTGTGAATGGAGTTGTTCCAAAATTTACATTGGTTCAAGAAGGTTTATAATAAAATATGAAATGCTCTATTTTCCAAGACTAAGACTTTGTCCCGCACAGAAACAAGAACTGAAGCATTGAGTCAAGCGACCATTCTCCTCTATTCCATGTCCTTACCATTACTTTTTACTTAACTTTGCAAAATTAGCAGGTATCTATGAAGTGTCCAGTCTCAAGACTTTCCTTTAGAAATGACTCCTAAGAAGGACACATAAGAGTAAAAGACAACATGCAGGCTAGCTTGTAGTTGTTAAGTCTTCTTATAAAAACAGTACAAAAGAGGCTGAAGATTTATTGTCACTTTTGCTCTGTCACAAACTATGCTAATAATCTGCCACATCCAGTTAGTGAACCCTGAAGTGCCTACGGCAGGTTTTAATCTTTAAAACGAAATGAGACACAAGATCCGCGGAGCTTCAAATATCTCTGGTTTCCTTTACTGTACAGAGGAAGCTTTAAGTCAATGTAGTGTTACTATGTAAAAATCATTTGAACGTTTAAGCAAAGGAATCATGCCAGAGAAACTGATCTAATTCCTCAGAGACACAAATACACTATGCAAGCTCTATTTTGGTACTCTCTTCACTTATTCCATCCTCAAAGAGGGTAGATAGACCAAAAGTGCAATAAAACCAAAAGTCCAGCCATGAGAAACTAACGTAAAGAATAAAGTCTAAGAACAGATTTATAAGAAGCCCTTAAAATCCAAAATGGAATTTTTGTTTTATTCAGAAATAAGATAATATTCAGAATGGCTCTTCAACAGAATTAGTTGTAACTCATCCCCTGCGGGTAAACCAACAACAATTTATTTTTCCTTCAGAAACAGCAAGAGAAACATGCCATGATTTATGTGAGGATGCTAGCTTGAAAACAAAAGACAACTCTTACACAAAATAAGAAAAAGGAATATGCACAGTCTAGCTAACATTTTCACTGTGCTGCAAAAAGACATTATTATTTTTATTAAATCAGATACACCTTAAAGCAAAGACTAATCTCTTGAAAGCCACTGAATTTTAGTATCATGCATTCTATCATTCTTAAAACAGCTTGCTCTGAAAATTTTTGAATTGTTCTGGTCTATGTTTCTAAAACTGTATTTCCTTTCCTGTAAAATCAGTGTAGTCCTTCCAACTAGGAAGTAGATCACCAGCCAGCCATTACTCTGCCATCTGTGTTCAACCCCTTAGCCTAGATGGCCAATTTAAATTTCATGCAGCTGAAATTATTCAAGTGAAAATACTGAAGTGTGCTATTATTTCTAATTATCTTGTACCCTGCATAGCAGTTTCTTAAATCTGAAATAACTTAACAAAAAAAGGAAAGCTGAGAGAAATATGTGACTCAGCCAATTTGACAGGAAAGTTTGATACTTTACATAATTCAGAGTTGTCACAATGCATATTCCAATCTGTTTTTTTAAGCTATTACAACTAAAATTTCCACTAGAATAAACTACTAACCTGCAACAACTTATTTTTTTTTAAAATCCTTAAAATAAGATAAATACACTAACAGTTGTACGATAACACAGCCCTTAAGCCTAAATATTAATGACAGAACTAATTTCTTGGGATCAAAGAAGATTCCCCTTTATTATGAAAAGCAATATAGTACATGTAAAGGCTATACAGTGATCAGTGTTGATTTTTCTGTTTTCTCATTGCTTAACATTTTTCAACTATTTTGACTCCAGTGAACGGTAAGAGAGAAACCAAGAGTGCCTGGGGATAAATGTGTTATTACTGAAGATACAGTTATTTTTAAAACATTTGCAGTATTATACTATATGTAAGAGAAAGTATGGCTAAGCAATAGAAATCTAATAGAACAGAAAAAAATATGTAGTGATGCAGACACTACCAGCTACTTGACGGTTTCATCCCTGAAGGTAGATAGTCTCACCATTCTGCCCCAAATGGATATATTTCACAAGAAAAACATTAACACGAAAAAAATCCTAATTTCCCTCATTGTACTTGCATGGCTACTTGTGAAAAGTATATATTTAAAACCAACACTTCCAGAAAGAAAACAAGGTAAATAATATACCTATATACTAATCTTTGAAGAAGGATTTGCTCTGAACAGAAGTACATAGCAATCCTCAGTTCTCTGTACGGATCATTAAGTCATGCAGTGGGCAAATCGGGATTCAATGCTGGGATGAAAAGTTTTCAGGGAGTTGAAACATCAAACACATTCAGAATAGTCAAGCATCGAAATCAAACAACGAATAGTAAAAAGTGGTCGGTAAATCAACACTACAGAAATATACCCATTTTTCCTGACATTCTTCGAGTTGGATAAATGGATTCTAAAACCATGTTCGCATGGTTTTTCCAGATGGGTAAATGGATTCTAAAACCACGTTCATATGTTATGCTTTGATTCCTCCCCCCCATTACCTAATCTGATCTATGATTATTTTATCTTATGTAATAGCATAACCAAATATTAAAGCCCTATTTAGAAGTTCACATCTTGCTAGTTTAACAATGGGAGGAAGTAAATGCATTTTACAGTTGCTTCTGGTCTGATCCACATTCCATTATGATGGACACTGCTCAGAAAAACATTTTCAGAATCCTGAGTATGCCTTAGAGGTAGTGGGATTTTTCTCTGTGTTTATCCTTCCCTCTATTTTTTTTTAATAATAAAAGCATTCAAAAAGGAAAATATGAAAGCTCTTGCAAACTGCATGCAGGCTGAATCTAGCTATAAAGTAAAAACAACAAAAAAGATCCAACCCTGTAAATAACCCTCAAACCTTTCAAGCAAAATAAGAAAGAGCATTGACAGTGGATTTACTCTCTCAACCCTCCATGATCTCTACAGAATCAAAAGTCTGATGCTCAAGATAAGACCGTCCTGGTTTTTAACAGCATGTGTTTACAAGACCATACGAGAGTGCCTTAACAAAATCCACGCCACTAAGCCAGCATAGTTTAAAAATATTCTCCTTATGTAAGCGTACTTTAATATGCATTTCTGCTCTTTAGTTTACTCTGCCCTGTGTCACAGCTTATTCTTGATTGCACTAGATATGAGAGGCATTAAGTTCTCCTGCTTTGCCAAGGGTAACCTCTCTGTATGTAAACAAACAGATAATGCCAAACAAGCAAAGCTACAACAAAGATTTGAAATTTAAAAAACAAAATAATAATTTGCGACTGAGGCTTCTACTGAAAGCATCAGGAATTACCTGCTATAAGGCTGAAATCCTGACAAATACTTTAGTCCTGATTTCTTCCTCTTGTGGTACTGATTTAAAAAATTTCTATTTTCAAGGTAGGCTAAAGTTTGTTTAAGCATCAGTTAAAATTGTTATTGGAAATGAAAATATCCAACATTGCATGATGACACTGAGAAACTGCCAAAAAATTAAAATAATTTCACAGATCTATTTTTAATGTTGAGAGATGCTGAGTGAATTACGTAAGAAATCCTATCCTTTTCAGGATACGTAAGAAATACGTAAGAAATCATATCATTTTTCTTAAGTTCCCAAACTTGAGTCAAGTCAGTTATTGCGAAGAAAAGATGAAGAACTGAAGAGAGATTGCAGCAAAGATATACACAACCAAGTCCTCTGAAGAATAAAGATAAGATTTACTTTAGCTTTTCTGGCTAAATGCTGCAATTTGCACCTCAATAGCAAATTTGAAACACTGGATCAATTTCTCCATGAACCATCAAAATATTCACCCCACGTACTGATCCCCAAGAATCAATTCTTACTTATCATATAGACTGGAGAATCAACACAAACGTACTGATGCTACACCTTAACCTTAAACATCTTAGGAGTCACCTGAAACTAAACAAATAAACTTGATACTCTCCACACTTAAAAATGCATTACTTTTTCTTCCCTCTCTATTTTGATGAGTATTATTTGTCTCTTCTATATGAACTTGTATCTCAATCTTGCCATTAGACTGACAATACGAAAGTCAATTAATGCTAATGGTCACCACGTCAGTGGACACCTGTTGCCTAGGGAATAGGCCAATCAATCAAGCTATTAAAGAAGAAAAAAGGCACAAGTTGACTTCCTGAAAACAAATTACCTGACTTCCCAGATGCAGGAAAAAAAGGAACGCTTAGTCTAAAAGCAAGAAGTTGCAAGTAATTTTCTAGTTCAGTAGAATAAAGTGTCAGTAATGCCACACAACCTGTTTTATCTGATTATTCAAACAGAGATTGTGACCATTTAAGCTAACACAGTCCCATGAACACATAAGGAAGTTATAAGGAAGTCTACCCCACAAGAAAAGAACAACAAACTACTAGCATGACAACATCAGAGGCAAAGGAACATTACAAGGACCATCAAAAAATATTTCCCATAAAACATTCTGTTATTGCATAGTTCAGTACTGACAGTGCAATACTTTAGTTTTGAAAACTCCTGACATGACAACAGGTGATAATACAACAAATCACATGGTTTTCAAATAAGCTCTTGCTTCACACAGCCTCAGCAAACATCTCAACTTCAACACAACATGGGCTATTTTTATTCTGCATATTTAGACTGTACATTCAAATTGCATAGCATACTCTTGAGGCAAGGGGGAAATAAACACTCACTCACAGTCACAGACTGAGAAACAGATTAATTGTTGAAAAACGCATTTACTCTAGCCACCGACCACAGGAGCTAAATGCAATGTGGAAAAGGGAAAGGCTTTTAACCTGCAGGAAATAAAAAACTTCAAGTCATGGAGGGAAGTGACTGGAAGACTTCATAGAAACCTCCATAACATTTATTGTGACTAATTCCCACAAACTGCTGCTGCTGGGAGCGGTATGCAAACCAATTACTTGATAGCCAGCTCAGGTATTGCCACTGCTGTGGCTGCAGCACAAACAAAAGCTGAGATAATGAAAAAGATACACAAGCCAACCGCGTTAATGTTGCGACAAATTATTTCCTCTCACGTTTTTGTTTAAAAAACCTATACTGTCCTCACGATATGCTGAAGCACAAACAGAATTACCAACTTTCACAGCTTAGGCTTTTACTAAATTTTAGAAGTGCCTTGGCTTCTTGCTGTGAAGCAACCAGGGTATCAGGTGCAACTGCTTCTCAGCTGCAGGTAGCTTTCCACCTAGAACTGCCTTAACCAAATGTGTAACGTCAATACATGCTGGCGAGTTCAAGTAGTCCAAGCACAAGCAGAGGATCTATGTGTAAATATTCTCTGCCCAGCAACATCAGTGTTGCCTGGCCCCCTAAAGATACCATTATCAAGAGAAGAATGATTTCTTCACTTCAAATCTAAAGAAAGAATTGCTGTATTACAGAATTAGAGATTCATCTGTCCTATTTCTTCTCAAATTTCTTTTAACTTTAGCCTCTATCACTAGCTAATTTTCTCCCTTTTTTTTTTTTCCCCGTGAGTGTAGGAGGAAATCCCACCCCCTGCTGACAAAAGAGATGGTAGGAGGTAGCGATTACTAATGAACCAGCAAGACAAGCTCTTCATTATAAAGCAAGAATTTGAGAATCCAAATAAGGAGAGAAATACCCACATTATCCTTTGGTGACAATAAGAATGAAAATACATTTTGGACTCCCCAAGAGCTCTAACTTCCCAGAATGATGCTTCTGCCATCACATCTCTCGCATGCTGGAAATCTGGATAAAAAAGCACAAATGCTTGTACATGTATTCAGAGCATGTTTTCCAGATTCATACCAATTAGTTCCTTCCCTTCTGTTTCCTATCACTTGAGTAAAAACATTGGGAAAGATCCAAATAATGACATTTTGACAGTAAAAAACCAAAGGCATTCAAACATCACAGACACAAATCAGAAACAAACCAAGCACAGAGGTATCTTTTTTCCCAACACCTAATCCCCTAAGTCATGCTTCCGCAAACACTCATCAGCTCCTTAACACAGATCATACACTTCCCACACAAATTCTGTAGGTACAGATCAGCTACCTGCCCAAGAAACAGCCTGTATCAAGAGTAAACTTGAAACACTTCACGAAGTGTCAGAGACTAGATGAAAAAACAGCCTACAACAGAACATGCAAACAAAACTATATGCAGCTTGCTTGCCTAACGCCTATATTATACTTGTGTAGAGAACAGGATTTATGCTGATCTATTTATACTGCACCTGATAAAGCAATGCCTGAAGAGAACCTTCGCCCTTCCACAGGGAACAAATTAACCTATTTGCACATTATCTTCTGAGCTGAAATAACTAAATATTCAATTACCTGACAACCTGCTAGAAAAAGCTCTGAAATTAAAAAAAATCTTTCAAATTCAAATTTGCGCGGAATTTACTACTTGTCCCATAGCAGATATCAGAGGGAGAAAAATGTAGAGTGTCAGACTCACACAGAGTCAGGATGCCCTAGGGATGAGAATGACTGATATATATGAACCGTCCTGTTTCCCACATCCACCTTCCACAGTTCTTGATCACTTGAACAAAACTCTAAAATACAAATTCTGTATCACTCCATTAAAGAAATTCTTACCTACAAGGTTAATAAAATTAACATTGATTTGTTTTTCGAATATATATTTATCGTTAAATTTTTATGTTAAACATTCAAATCTCATTTACAAAGCAAAGAACGGTTGGGACCAATGCTTTTTAAACCTATTTTTGCTACACATACTCTCTTCATGCCGCAGAAACCTATTTCAACGGTGTAATGTACACCAGGTATCCTGCTTCCTTCCAGACCAGGTTAGCTCTTGCTCACCATTCAAACATGACAGCATGAGACAAGTGAGAAAGCCAAGCAGAAGAGATATTTAGTTGAAAAAAAATTTAACCTTTTAAAGGCTCATATCTACCCCAGCAAGATAATGTAAAATACCAAAATACCAACTAAATTCTTTCATTTGGTACAAGGAATACAGCTTGAGAGAAAAAACGAACTAGAATCTGAAGACTATTAAACCAGGATACATACATGTGGCACGTGTAAGCAGAGGCCAAGTCAAATTTTTAAGCTAAATCTGATGATTTTTGACCACTTGAAATATACTCTACATCTTGTATAATCTCTTTAAAATAACACATTACTGTATTTTCTTCACAGTAATATAGAGAAAAACGAAAATGAAAGCAGTAAGGGGAGGAAAAGAATTGAAACACGAGTACTGTCTTTCATGCTAGCAAGAAATCTTTCTAAACTTTCCATTCTCAAGGTGTAGTAGAACCACATCCAGCAGCAAGCACCACACTGAACACCTCATACTCAAACACTCAGTCTTCACAATAAAATAAAAGCAAGAATAAGGATCAAAGGCCTTCTACTACTATGAAAACAGCATTTTTATCTACTGCTCAACAAGCTTCTGGAACTTCATTTCCACTGCAGTTCACATTTTAGAAACCAGGAGCAAAAATTCGCATTGAATCTATTTCCTTACAACAGCCCAATGAGCTCAAACAGCATCTTGCTTTGTTATGGCTTACAGGATTGATGTCATTTGTTTCAGAGCTTATTATGGTATTTGTGGAATAGTTCAAAATGCTTTAATTCCATATTTTCCTAACAGACATTTAGTAAAACATGATGAGGATATGAGGGCTAAATGTAGAATAAATGCTTCTCATTAATTAGGTTTGTAATGAACAGGTTTCATGTGATCACTTAATTTATGACCAGTGTCAAAGTATCATCTGTGAGAATTACTTAATTTAGTCATCAAGTCAAATATAAGACCTAAGCACCTCCCTTCACTATGTAAACACTCTGTAGCACATCTTGGAGGACAAATTGAAAATCTGCAATTTTTTGCCACGTACATGGTTGATGAACAACAGTTCAACATACTCATGCTGAGGTCAACAAGCATAGACAGCAGATAGCATCACAGCAAATAACTGACGTGAGAGAAGGAGATGACTAATCATGAACGCCTCTAAAAGGCATTAAATTAAGCTACCACCCAGAGAGAAAAGCACTGTGTATTTACTACCCTGTTGGCAGCCCTATTGTGGGAATACTCCCTCGGTGAAGTCTATAGAGCAGGAAAGCAGCCCTGGAGCACCAGGCGATGGAAAAGGCCTTCGGACTCAGGATCTAGTACCATGCTCCATGGAAAACACAGCATAGGAACAAGGTTAAAGCAAGCAGAGGTGTGTCACACATGGTCATTTTCAGTTTACTTTTTCAAAAGTCTACCTTTTTCAACCTCATGTACAGTGCAACAAGGGGAAAAAAAAGAATTTACTCAAATTGGTTCAGCTTCAGAACAGCCCACTACTAAACACACACAAACCCATACCAACTTCATATATGTAGTCAGCCACCACAGCTGTCATAAGATCAATTTTTTTTGCTGGATCTGTAGAATAGCAGGGGATAATGCCAGACACCAATCCTCACCTCAAGAACCCTTTTCAGATTATCAGAGCAAAGTTTTTGTTTGTGCCTCGCACAAGAACTTTATGAACTACAAATAAATGTCAGAAAACCACACTTGTTTACTAGCTTTTATATGGATGGGTAGTTATCTAAGGAAACATCTCACCACGAGAAGATCTTGTCCATGTTGGTAGATAATCTAGTCAGTAATGACTTTTGGAGGTGAAAGTAAATGCATGTTCACTTGAAAGCTTTTATACTTTTAAACCTTAACTTCTTTTATCCTTAAAAAAGAGAGAGCACAAACACATGAAATATTCACCCTGCAAATTAATGTTCATTCCCCTGTAACTCATAATATCAACTTAAAGACTTCTGATTTTAGAGAAGAGATTATCTTGGTATCAACATGAAGTATTTACAGAGTGTATGTCTGCCGAAAAGGAAGATCAAACGACCAAGTTAGTGAGAACACAGACAGGAATGGGAAAAACAGAATTCACCAAATACTGCTCTTAGATAGAAGAGGATTAATGTAGCACTTTAAGATGCTTTTTTTTTTTTTGTGCTTTGAGGTAGCAAGCGAGCTCTGTCATTAAAGAAGCAGAGCCAGTAGAGCCACAAGAAGGGGAGCGACGGCGACCACTCTCCCTGGCGCAGCCAGGCTATGACGAGCCCGGTCCCTGCCATGCCCTGACCCCTGCCAGCCTTACACCACACCCCAGGATGTGAATGCCATTCCCAGACACCTGTACTTCTAGACAGGCACAAACTTCTGTAAAAAAGCCTCAAAATTTTGTTTTTAATTTGAATTATGTACGTTGATTGTATAAAGAAAAACACCCTGTAGATACGGCTATTTTCATTAAACGACACTAAATTCCAGTGCATCACTTTGATGAACGGTACATCACATGCTACAGATCAGGTTAATTTTAGAGCACTGTACACCATTTCCTACAAAGAAAGTTCACTTCCTGCTTGAAAATAAACAAATTAACCTGAAAAACTGCAAAAAAGCTGCGAAAAAACAACCTTCTCTTTTAACCCTACTAAATGATTAATATTGCTGTTTTGAGACAGGATGTCTAAATTTGAAAGGCAGTTTCACTATCAAAACAGAACCCTATTAATTGATTTAGTGCTTGTATTAAAATTCTACTTCAGCATGATAAAGATCTGAATATTCTTTATTCACACAGTGGATTATTTCTAAAACTGGTCCATGCACAGCCCAGGCAGTCAAGAATATAAACACACAGATATTGCTGATGGCAGCATTTTGGTCTTAAGAGAGTTCATTTACTCTCTGAAGTGCTGCTAGACAATTCTGTCTAACGAGCAGTGAAAATACAGAAAAAAGTATTTATGATTTACATAGCATAAATAATATTCTGATATGTCAGACATGCATTTATAACATGCCTACTGTACATTAACTAATCGTGAAGCGCTCAACAAAAGTAACTGCAGAAAATGCTTACAGAACATGCTCTAGTACGTGTGAAGAAAATGTGGTTGCATTTCTTTAGATCAGATTTACTATATACAAATCTCACCCACCCATAAAACTGCAAGTTTAATCTCCTCCTCCTGATACATGTGAATATTTCACTAAATACCCAAAACTTTTGTTGCATCTTTCAAGTAAAAACAGTTCCAAAGACATCATAAGCAGGATTTTCAATAGCCCAAAAGACAAACTAAATCTAAAAATAGGTCACATTTATTAAAGTTACTTCTAGATCTCCTAAACAAAATATACAAAGACCTATGATACAGAAAGGCTACTAATGCTTATTATAATCCTAAATACCTTCTGTTTCCTACAAGGTCATAATGTCCTTCTATCCATCAGCTGTCTATTTCCTACAAAATTAATTAACACTTAATAGCGATCATATCTTCTCTAGTTATTTGTTTGAATTTAGAGTTGGACTGCACACCACTTTTAAAACAAAAACATTTTAAAAAACCCTTCAATATAACAGCGTGTCTCTAAGTAGTGTCTCAGAATGGCACACACTTAAATCATTCCACAGGGCAATCTTCTATTGTTTTCAAACACAGCTTTCACATTCTAGGAAATTAGGTAAGGTAAAAGAAATATATAAACAATTTTAAACTTAGTTCAAAATACGTAACTTTCAGGTGAAGACTTCAGCCTTCATCAATACTATTAAAAGCACACACAGCAGCAGAGCTCCAAATATGACCTCTAAAAAAATTTAAGCCTGTATTATGCATGGCGTTATATCACAGAAAAATAAGTAGCCCTAAATATTGTAGTACTGCATACTGAAATGCCAGTATCCTTTTAAAATGAATCATTTAAAATACATCAAACAAAAAATTAAGCTAACAAAATTACAGATCAGAAGCTACAGGTTTCAGTGTTTATTACAGCAATACAAATTCTTACAGCTAATCTCATGGAATTATTTGGGCAGATACATTTCCGCACCACATTTGTAGGAAAGCCAGAAAAGAACAAGCACAACCTGGGCAGAAAATAATATTTTGTGACCATGTCACTTTGTCATTCAGTGATCTTGGATACTTGAAGTAACACCAAAGCAAGGCAGCTTAAAATTATTCTAAGGGCTCCTAAATATATAAAAAATCCATTTAAAAAAAAAAATACCTAAAATTAAAATTCAAATATTAGTAATTTCTAGTATCATCTAAATTACTATAAAAGATAAGATAAACTACAAAGATTTATGCATATAAAAATACCCATCAACAACAACATAGCATGCTTCTTGTGATGTTCCCTCAGTGACATTTTTTAGGAAGCACTTCCCAAAAACTGATGGGCAAAAACAAGATAATAAAACTATACTGAAAATTAAGGACAAAAGCTGCTTTTTGCCTTTTGAATCTTATCAATAGAATTGCCACTATTTAACTTTCATACATTTTAAGCTTCAAAGTATCAAAAAAAAAAGAACTAAAAAACCCCACAAAAACACAACACCCCAAAACCAGAGAAGTAACACAAGGCATTTCATAGCATAATTCTGTGACCAGCGCACCATTCATAGGTGCAGAATTCAACAGTCTTCTGCTGAAGGAGCTGGTCAATGAAGAATTGTGGCAGAACCACCGGTAATATTAAACTCGTATCACTACAAAACAAGGCACTGGGACACCTGACATATTTCTTAGCCTCAATTCCACTTCCTCTCTCATAAAACTTTTGATGCTGCAGAGCGTGGGTTTAAGAGCAATGAACAGCACCACACAGTAATCACCTCATTGTATTATTCAGTCTACAAGGTTTCATGCCTGGAATTTTAAAAAATAAATAAATAATGAATGGATACCTGGATATATCCCTATGGCCTACTAAAGTTCAAAACATTTAATTATCCTTAGAACACATAATCAGCATGTATCATGAATAATACTGCGTGCAGCATCTGTCAAAGAAAACCTGCAGTACAGGGATCTAAGAGCAGATTTACATACTCCGTGTTTCACTACATAAACACAGATGTCTGCCTTTTCAGATCAAAATATTGTTGATAGCACAGATAGCAAAGCCCTAAGACAACCCCTAGGCCTTCCTTTGGCTTCAACCCAAACCAAAACAAAAAGCCCACCAGCTTCCCAACATTTCAAAAGGAACGTGCTCCAGTAATAGGCGATTCTGGACGCGGCGTGCCCCACCTGTGAAGTCCGCCTTTGGTCCCCGCTCTGCACGCCTTCCCTCGCTTCTGACACCTGAACTCGGCCCCTTTGCTACCCAAAGAAAACCACTGCTAACCCTAAGGTCTAGTTCAAAAATACAGCCGAGCCACTCATCCGAGGAAAAGGACATTATTAAAAATAAAAGCTCAACTCCACGCTGTAAAACAGAACGCAGTTTCTCTATATTTCTCTATTTTCTCTATATTGCTTAATCGGAAAGCTTCCTAGACTTGAGGTGTGACCCAAGGCAAGTAGAATACTACTACTACCTAGCAGAAAAAGTAAGGCTTATACATACTGTGGAAGAAGCTTTATCAGGAGTTAAACAAGCTGTAAGGACACTCATAAATGTCCCTTGTTTTTTCACAAAATGGAAAATATTACTTTTCCGAAGCCTCTTAAGATTACAGAGAGACAAGTATTTTTAAATTAGAACATAACATAAATAACATGGCAACTACCACAAATAACTTTGAAAGGATATTAATCCATGCAGTTTTCTTTATCCCTTTTAAACGTCTGAATACAAGGGGAAAAAAAACACATTATGTCACAAGGATCCACCAACAGTTAAATCTACTACCTTTGGGGAGTGGCTCTTCTCATAAAAGTGACTATACAGAAAAGGAATTTTCTCTGTCAACAGTTTTGTTTCCTGTGCTTTATCAGAGCCTTGAGCTCTCTTTCCTCCTTAAGTGACAAAGTCCTTATTTAATAGCCTACTACTGGAAGCTCTGTACACTCAACGTAGTTAAGAGTGAATATTCCCTGTAGAAGACAGTCAACAGGACTGCTTTCCAAGCTTGGGGTTCAGGCCTGTCTGGAAGCACTGAGGTTGTATTACATGCATTAGTTCTGTCTGAGGCACAACTCGAAAGGGCACCAGTGCAATTACCTAGACTGACACATCAGGTATTACTGTAGGTTACATAGTCCGGGATAGATTCATTTTCATTGGTAATAAAAAGACTGAGAGCAAGATACCACTTAGCCACAGAAAAGGGAAAGCAATCCTACATGAAGTTGGCTTACTAGTATTTCATAGGTACACTATCTTCTCTTCTCCTCTAGCTGTCTCTTAGAAATACTTCCCAGAATCTATACCACTAGGTTTTCAGACACCAACAGGGTATTATTTCTGTTAACACACTGTTAACACATCTCTGTGGTCAACACAGTTAAGGCTGATTTTCAAAATGCCCTCAGTACTTGCACCCTGAAGATTAGTAAACCTCAAGTTAAGCAATCAAAAACTGACATAATCCATCCCTACATACGTCTTTAGCTAGCTACACACTACTTGCCATGAAAAATGGTTAATGTCACTACCTAAAAGCTGTTGCAGTTATATCAAAAAATATAACCTTGAACAGGTTATCTGAACTAGCATAGAACTTGAGAAATAATGTCAATCAATGAAATCATCCTCAAAAAACAAGTAAAACAGAAATTCTACATCCTATCTTCCAAGCAGAAAAAAAAAACCCAAAACACAAACTCTAAATGAAGATATAATTTCAGTTACTAAGAGTTAAATTTACATGTAATGATGTAAATTTACAACGAACTTAATGCAGCACAGTGTGATTAAAAAGTCAATAATGAATCTTAACTGCAGGCGTAGCATGTGTTTAAATCTTCACTTGGCTTATTTTACCATGGAGTATGTATAGTCTAAGAACCAAATTCCCATATTACAAAAAAAAAAAAGATAATTTTTATTTGTCCTTGCAACCCTGGTGTCTGAAATTGCCACAAGACATAAAATGAAAAAAGATCATTCAGGAATCTATTTCAATATTGAAATATACTATATAACTTCCACTCATATGACTGCAATTTTAATTCATGCCAAGCACCTGCAAGCAGAAGTGCAGAATAAAGAAAAATCTGCATGTTTTCTTGCTGACATATTAAAGACACATTTGCATAAATTGCAGGGGGGTATTCACACTACTCATCTCAAGCCACCTGAGTTTCATGTCAGTTCTGGGGTCCATCAACAGTTTCCCATCACCAGTACGAAAATGCTTGGCTCCATCCTCCAGTCACTCCCTCTTTTCTTCTTCACCATCAACCTTGTAACTCCTGTCCTTTCCCTTCCCTCTGGCACTTTCTAGATAGTAGTGGAAACCTATTCAGTTTACTGATGCAGCAAAAAATATTCTAAAGCAAGCACTTAATGCAGCTGAAACTGTAATGTTGTAATCAAAAAACAATGCCTGCGATGGTCTCCCTCCAAGGTAAATGTGGAAAGAGAGGCAGATCTTTGGATTACCCTCTGAACCTGTTTCTCTCAACCAATTATAGAGATAAGCATTATGAAAAAACAATAAAAAACTGAAATCAGTCAATCTGGTACAACTTGTATTTTAGATATGAACACACTATTTGCTGAAAAAAGAATAATTCAGGTTTTATATATCTACTCATAGAAACAGAGGATTAAAAAGAATATAGGTATTTTGTTCAGACACAGCTACAGTTGCAAATCATCAGTGGCTATTCCTTCATCCCCCAAATAGCTTTTAACAATGACAGATAACTTATGACTAAAACCCTTCAATTCATGTCTGCCTCTTCCACTACCAGAAATATTTATACAAATACCACGAAACCAAAACTCCTATAATCTAAGACACCAAAATAAAAAAAGACCATTTTAAAGGAAACAGGTTCAGAACATTTTGTTAAGAACACTTTGTTTTATATGCAAATTAAAATCAAGCACATTTTAAAATGCAGTATAACTAAGCTTACTACCAAAGCAGATCAAATCCCTATCTTCAGAACTCATACTTCATATTGCTCCTATAATACTAAAATTGCATAAATCAAGAACAAAAGCATATACCTACTGAGCAAGCTAATTATTATACACCATTATGTTGTTTCTCCTGCGCTGTCCGGAAAAAAAAAAAAAAAAAAAAAGAGTATGCTTAACAACAAACATTGCCTTCTGCCTAAATGCACTTTAAAGCTTTTTTTTGTCTTATGAGAATTATATTGAGATGTATCAGAAAGAAGCCACAATAAAATATTTAGGCTAACTGCATTCCCTGATAAACAACCCAGAATTACATTCAGTGGGTTTAAAAATACTGTGACTTGTGCAAATGGGAACACTGTAAGCTGTTTATCTTGTTTAATCCTGAAGGTAAACAGCATAAGCTTCAAAATATTTTGCTTCTTCGCCATAACCTACCGAATTATATTGACAAAGGTAACGAAATACTAAGAGATCCTTAAATTTCTGGAATTGCATCTGAAACTGTTTTATCTGAGTATTGCGCAGGACCTTATTCTCAAGAATACTCAGTGTTGAACTTCAGTGATTTAAATCCAAACTGTAGCTTCAACGAAGCCAAAGTTCCCACTCGTCTCTCCCAATGTGATGGCTTCGTCATAAAAAATCGATATTATGCACAAGTCCCCAACTGGGTCATATTTAAAATGAGTTCTATAGTAATTAACTGATAATTTTTTAGCGTTGCCTATTTAAAAAAATTTTATCACCTACCGCACTTCAATTTTAGTTTATGTAGTTCAGTTTTTAAATATTCTTTTCAAGAAAAAAACATTGTTTTCAGTTTCCTTCTATTTCTTTCCTCCAACACTAATATCAGAAAAAAAACCAATTCCTTTCATAACTCTCACCTCAAAGACATACCCATATTTAATATTAAGAATATATTTTATAAGATCAGTAATTTCTTCTCTGCTGCCCCTTCACACTCATCACCAAAGTTAAGTTTCTGAGCTACTGTTTTACACATGATTTTCAAAGAGTTTAGTGCAGCATATATGTTTGATATATTTAGCAGTTGAGGACCTCCTTTCCTTTCTGTACAACAGGAAGTTTCCCCTCCCATCTGCTCAGGATATTTAAAAAAATAAATACCTAAAAACTGTTGTTTTTCCATTGATTCTGCAGAAAGTGACTTATTATTTACCTGTAAAAACGGAAGTGAAGTTGAACCTAAATGCCTATAATATACTCCATCAGTTCCCTGACACAGTCATCGAACGGTCACAAGGCACGTGCTGGTACCGAGGCAGGAGCATTGGGAGCAGCGCAGCAGCCAGTGCAGGGGAACACAACAGTTTTAAGCAAAAATGCCAAAGCTGGGCCAGTTTGAACTGTTTGTGGAGAAACAAAGTCATTCACAGGCAGCACCAGCCCAAGCCTCGTCTTACACAATCGCACAGGAAGGCTGAAGTCTTACATTTAGTTTTCCGAGCAAATATAAATAAGCTGAATTAGGAAATAGTTTCATATTTTACAAGCAGACAAACAATTTAGTAAGCGAGCTTTAAGACTGAATAACACTTATGAAGGAAACAAGCCCCTCACATGTGTAAATACTGCTGTTTATGACAAACAGAACTTGATGAAGAAAGAATGAACAGAGGAAGCTACTCTTGCAATAAATGAAGGACGGGCAAAAAAGTGTCTCTGAATTTTCTCCAGTTAAATATAGATATATGACCACAATTTTTTTGGCCTACACAGAATGTTTATGAATTCCACATTTAGAATTCAATTTTGCTTCAAGATATACAGAAAACTGGTGGAAATATAATAAAATGTAATCCTGTTATTTCATAACTGATTCTCCTCATATATTATTACTAATTGTATTATTAATATTTTTTTAAAAATAAAAGCATTCTCTAAGCCCCAGACTGAATGCAGATCAACACTTGCTATTTATTTTATATTACACACGGAAGACTATTCCAAAGCTTTGCAAAATAAATTCCCAACCTAAAAGCTCACATTAAGAGCTGCTTATTTGAGATTTTTTTTAATTATAAGATATCATCGATTTATTTTAGAAGTTAATAGACTGTATTCAGTCTTTTAAAGCCTGATACAAAACGCCACATGGAGTAAACAACTGGGAAACTGCCATTTTTCCAAGCATCCACCCTGCGCTAATGCCCCCTTCTGCAGTATCTATTGTTTTCACAGTTTTCTGCGAGCTACAAAAATGATCAGCAATTTTCACCAGCTTTCGCTTCATTAGCAACGACGCCCGACCGCAGGCACTGAGTAGGTTTCCCAGTGCTCCTTCACGAACATACTTTTACGATGAGGAACCCTCATCATAAGCAGTTACGTAACGGCACCTATTTATAGTTAACCACTTGCTTCACATTATCCGCCAGGTTTAAAACCATTTCATATGGATACACATGATCTATCATTTTAGTTCCTTATTCAAAATGTCACATAACAGCCAGGTAAAAAGTTTCAGAGAAGCCTGCCTGCAACATCAAAATTATACCACACAAAGTTTAATCTCACCAAGAGAACTACAAGTTAATTTCACAAGATCAGTCTTCTATAAATACATGCTGACCAACAGTTACTTCCTTTACTTAATCTTGTTCTGTCAATACCTGCTACTACACAGACCTTTTAAACTTTTAAAGCCACTGAAAGAAACCTTAGGTTGTGCTAAAATTACCTAATTTCTCAGTGTTCTGAGACATGTTGAAAAACATGATCAACATTAACACTCCAGAAAGTGCACTAACAACTTTTACAATTCTTGCCACACAACTTCGGTGGCAGCTGTTTAACATCTCTTACGAAGTGTCTCAGAGCACCAATTACGACTATCATCCCATTTACTTCTGAATATAGCAGGATTTAATGAACATCAAGCTCTTCTGAACATCACCAAATGCCAACATGTTCATCAGCACGTGTAACAGGCTAATGGCTTTGTTGGAATTCACTTTCTTCCTCTAAAATGCCTTGCCTTACTGTCATAGCCCATGACAGCATGGGTTTTCCTCATCACAGTCTTCAGCTTCCCTTGCCAATCGTACTCACGGAACTCGATTTCTTCACATTTGTGAACTAGCTTCTTTCTCCTATGGGACACCGTAACTTTTTAACCCAAATGCAAAACGCAAACAAACCGAGATACTTTTGTATCGGTAAGGTAAAAGAAGTTAGAAATACTCAGAGACATTTCTGAAAGAAGACTACGCAGGTTACAGCAGTTCACTACGATATAAGCTTATCAGTACAGCTACACGCCTGCAAAAAGCCCTAATCTACTGAGCACAGACAAGAAAGCCATGATCCTGCCACCTTTAACACAAACTGAAAGCACACAAGTATTCTTAGTGAAGCTGACAAATTGCAAATGTTAAAAATCGGAGACCATCGTGCACTTCTACTAAACCTTGAAAACGGCAGCAGTCAGAGAAAGGACTACAATTATAAGGTACAGATTATAATTAAACGAAATATGATTAGAGGGCACAGAGTAACATTCGCTTATGCAAGATACCTAGCAAGTTCAACCTAAAATAAAAAGGCAGGCAGAAATAGTAGTGCAGATGAAAGACATGTTGTTTCTTTGTTCTGGTATAATAACAGAGTCTTGTTCATCATAATATATGCACAACTAGTTCTTGCAGAGAAGATAAATAGAATAGAAAAAGTCACAATCAAAACCAATGATAAAACTGTACTTTCAAGGTATTACAGAAATAAGTAAGCAGAAAATTCTCCTGAAATTCAGATAAGCCTTCAAGTGTTTATTTTGAAATGTTACAGTTGGTATTTTCCCTTTTCTTAAAATCATCACGTCTAATTCTGCCCCACCACGTGAAAAAATTAAAATACGATTTGACAGTTATTTCTTCTGCTGCTGCATTTTTTGATGACGCTACTCACACATTTCCTTTTTCTCTAACAACGGTGCTCGTAATACAGCACCCAATAACCTGATGTTCCCTACTGGAAGAAATTTTTAATCCTTCAAAAACAGGCCCTAAACAACAAAAGCCAAAATATGCCAGTAAAGCACAGTTACAGTGATTTCCACTAGCTGTGGTATTTTATAATACAGTCAGATATAGGGTACAGTGATCTCCAAGAAGTGGCAAAATCCTTATCATCCCTCACATGCTTGATGTGAATTACCTGATCTACGCACCCATGAAGGTTATTGTTTTCCCATATAACTGGATCACAGAACTAAAGAACAACTCCTTTTTCAAATGTTCTTGTGTTCCAAGGTAGCAAACTAGCTCAAATTCCAGTTTTGTTTATTCCTTGTGACTATCAACATCAGTAGCTAAACACTCAAGGTTTAAGCCCCTGTTTGTAGATGTTCTAATCAGCCGGTTCTACTGAACCCTGGAGTTGACACCTCAGCTAAAAGGAGTTCAGGAAACCAACAACTCTGGAAGAATTGCCAATCCATCAGCTCAGTCACCAGCACACATGTACTGATTTGCATTGGATACAGAATTGTTAACTACTCATTTGGCTAAACAAGCACTAACTCTTAAGACTTTAGAGGTAAGTTGTCAAAAGTATATCACAACTCTTCACAAAATACACAGGAAAAAGAAAACATCTCACACCATTAGTGAGCACTTCCGGGAATCTAGTATTTCTGGAGGAAGCACCATCTGCTCTTCCACACTTCGTGGTGAAAAATTTTAGCAGGCCATAAAAGGTATACACAGCAAGATAGAAAAATTTAGTAAGTTTATTAAAAAAGACCTCTAGTCTCAGATATTTTAAAGGTTTCTAGAACTAAACTGAAACTATTGTATGGCAATCAAAACATTTAAGTATAAAATGCTTTTATTTCTAACATTCACATAAGGTAGTCTCTATATCAGCATGCAAACAGGTACAAAAAAAGTAATTTCCAGTTCTTGTACTCAGAAGGAAAAAGTCATTGCTATAATTATGTGCACTGCAAAAAAGATAATGATCACTCGCAACACACTGGGTAGTTTGTTCTTTTACATGCTGAAGTTGCAGAGTATTGTTTTGTATCAAATTCTCAAGTGCCACTCATTACAAAGGTATCCAGCTGTTCAGTAAATATATATTCAGAGCCTGCTGTAAAAAAATAAAAAAGCACAAACATTAAAAAGCATGCAGCAAAGAACTTAAGATACCAGTAACTTAAGAACTGTAAGCAACAATAGTTCAATGGGTTTACAAAAGGCGAGTTTATGCTAGGAAAGTCTTATTATCGTTGAGCTTTATTTTTAGACAAAATCTTGTCCATGTTCACATTGCACCAGATTACACATTCAATAAGGACACAACTGGTATATGTACCTTTTTAAAATACAGCAGGTTAGCTTTCTTGGCCAACAAATAAAAGCTGATCAGTACATAAAATATCCACAGCTTCCAGTGAATGTGAGGAGAAAGTAAAGAGCAAATCCCTGGAGAGATTTTAATGCAGACCGTTCGTTGAATCAGTCTCCAAAAAACGTTTCCTGATTGCACTTTTCAGGTCTAATTACTCAAATATACTGTACTGAACCAAAACTTATTAAGACTACATTCTTTTTCTTACAGCAGCAGGTAGTCATTTAAGAAATTAGAAGACTTCATATGTAAGTCATTCAAAAAATTCTGCATAGTTCTACTGTAAGAATTCCACATTATAACAACAACATAAGCATACAGAACGTCTTAACATCCAGGCCATAAGCTATTTCATATTTTTACAGAGTGTTAGGCAGAAATTTAAGCCAGAACCATTCAGAAGAAAAATCAATCTAATTATATTCGGAATTATAAATCAAGTATTTCCCTTGCCATGTTAGTGGCATTCTTCTTATTAAAAAGATCAATTAACACATGAGATCTCTAGCCAAGTTTAAAATTAATGACTCACCACTTTCAAGTTATAATTTGCTTCAGACAACATAGGCTCCAATTTGCAAACTCTTCAGTATGGATATAGGCAAACCCCACCTACTGATTTCTGTAGAACTCCAAGAGGAGTAAACAGAGGGCTACACCACACAATATGCAAATACAAGGTATCCTTCATGAAGATATTTGTAAGCCAGACTCATTATTGTCAAAGCACTATTTAAATAACGCCATCAAAACAGATGCTTTCATCTTTCAAATTTAAGTGGCCCTTTAATGCCATGTTAACATTATAATGGTTTCTCTATGTTAGAGAAGTAAATTCAGTTTGTTCTTTCAAGTATAGATAATTTTTAAGGAAATTTTTCACTATGCATTTCAAACATAAGACTTCATGTGTTCCTATCTGTTACTTTTGCGTTAATTATTCAAAACAAGTTTCTCTTACATACTTACTGAAGTGCAGATATAACTAACAAGAGCTGCATGTGACAACACAGAATTCCTACAACAAAGCAATATGGCAATTTATTTAACATTGTAAGTATATAAAATACCAAATCACCTACTTCACTTTTACCCAATTCTAACAAGAAAATAAACCTGAATTTAGTTCTAAATCTAATTTCATCAATGTTTTCTTCTGCCCTACATTTTCCAAGTATTAACCTTTGGTCATCTATTTTCCACTTGGATTAATACAATTAAAAAAAGAAGGGGGCGGAGAATGGTAGAATATCAAAGCAGGCTTCCTCTCCTCACACCTATGCCATGACAGCTAGAAGAGAGTTGCTAAAGGTCTTCTGTTAAATTATAAAAACACAATTGTAAGTAATCCACCAATATTCGTTTTTTAAAAAAAAGGGAAACATGCTTTTTAAATTATTCAGTTTAGATTATGATATATTTCAGCCCTGTTGCCTTCACAACACCCTTAACACTGTTAACCACCATTAACAAAGTGCCAAAGACAGCAATGAGTTTAAAACTCCAGCCAGCTACTGAAATTGTTGCAGGAGAGACAAAGGGGATCAAGGTCAGCATTCTTCTAACGCAGCAGCTAATCCACTCCTGTGAAAACGGTATTGGAATCGGTGGGCGTAGTAAATTTCCATGAAGTACAGAATATACCTGATGCCACCTGATTTCCCTCGTCCTTGCGGGAGAAGAACCATTTTGCTCTCACCAAACTCAAGCCATTACAAATCGGAGGGAGGAAGGGGAGGGAGGAGTTCACAGAAGTTCAGGGTCAGCAAATGTTCATGTATCCTGTCATCTGCGAACTCAAAGCTCAGGAACATGAAAACTCTTTTATGCCACGCACAAAAACCCACCTACTTCGGGTGTGCGTGTAGAGGGGGAGACCTGCAGTAGGAGCAAATGTGTCATACGTGCGGAGGCTGCGAGGAGGAGAGCTGTCAGGAGAAAGCAGCCTCGTTTGAAGGCGGGGAGGCGGTGGGGAAAGGACGCTTATGAACACAGGATCACCGAAAAATCCCGCGGCGCTCACCGGCTGCGAGCGCTGGCTCACCCCTCAGGCCCGGCTCCCCTCGGCTCGCCCCGAAAACAGGGCTCGGACCCCGGAGTTGCCCCTCCGGCGCCGCTACTAGCCGCCAGCGGGCAG
>NW_009725626.1:0-15405 GCF_000703405.1 Apaloderma vittatum
CTGGAGACATTCAAAACTCTCCTGGACGTGTCCCTGTGCGATCTACTGTGGGTGATCCCGCTCTGGCGAGGAGGCTGGACTAGATCTTTTGCAGTCCCTTCCAACTCCTGACATTCTGTGATTCTGTGTAGTTGCAAATTTTTTTTATTATCTCTGAACACACGGGCACCCTAAAGTCACAGGCACATGGTGGAGTAACCTAACACATAGGTATGGCCTTAAAAATCAACCCAGCCATCTGTCTCTCCCTCAGCTGCTGTCAGAGGTGAAGAGGCTGACCAGTGAGCATTTGAAGGTCTCATCCAAAGCCCCATGATGGGTGCTAAGATGACAGAAGCAGAGTGAGGGCTGGGGCAAGGAGAGATGTATACATCAGAAAGAGAACTGGAATAGAAACCCAGTAACATTACTGTGCTATGTGAAGAGTTTGGCAGGAGGAAAAACGCCATCACTGAACATTGTCGGGATGCCTTTGTCTAGCACTCCAGGCCAAAAGGTACCCAACTGCAGCAGGTAACAGGTCACAGACCAGCATTTCCCACACAGGAGGTCTCTCCCCACCCTGAAGTTTTGCAGGGTGGACACCAAAGCCTTACCCCGCTGCCAGGAAGCTCCAAAGCATCTAATGAACAGTTAACAATATTCCTGTCTACTAAAAAATACCAGATAAGCCTGATGAAAAGCAATTAGCAGAGGGGATAGTGGGTGGAGGAGGGGAAGGTAGAAAAACATGCAACCAATCAGGCCCACAAACTAAGAGTTGTTCATGTTTGGTCATAGCATTTGCTCCAGCAAGACAGGCTTTGTGGATTTCGTGTTTTGGATTAAAATCCTTAAGAAAGCCTGTGCCCTGCTGTCAGTTACAGAACACATCCCTAGCTAGTTCTAGAGAGAAGGACCAGCTGTCTACAAGCCACCCATCCAAACACTAGTCAAACACTAAGTAGCATCATCTTCCCAGTAGCAAAACTCTTGAGTTTCATATCCAAGCCCCTTGAAGAAGAGAGGCTTTAAGAGGGTCTTGGATAAGGTGCTTTGTATTCCACTGCTATGAGTGAGGGTAGCATAAGATACCAGAAAACTAATGCGTTTATCTCTTTAACATACTTTGAAATCCTTGTAGTCAAAGTGCCAGAGACAAGGGTTCAGCCAATGAAGAAGGAATGAGAAAGTATCAAGCTGTAAAATACAATGACGGACACATCAGAGAAGCTCACACAGGTGAAAAAAGCAAAACAGCTCATCTGTCTGCACAACTGAACTGCTGTGCCATCTATTTTTAAACACCTTCATTGCTCATGATACCTGCATCTGCCTTTCCTCTCTCACCCACACTGGAGAAGCTGCCCTAGTTGTGTGAAAAGGGAACTTGTGAGCTCCAGCGCTCATTAGGACGATGCCTCACGCAGGCAGGCTTTAGCTGTGGTGCCTGCGTGATGAGTCTCTGTGCAAAAGGCAAAAATGATAGAGGTGGGAGAGAGATCGTGACAAAGCAACAGTCAGTGTTCAACAACAGTAGAAAAACAATCCTGGGTCAGTTCATCTACCACAGACCATGTGACAGTGACAAGGAGTAAAAACTTCAGGGGAAAGTGTAAAAAGGTGGAAGCCCAGCCCTGATACACCCTCCTAGCTCTAGGCAGGGTGTGGCTTTTTGCATGCTGACTTGTAAATTCTGAATATCCACTGACAGACAAACTCCCTATGAATTTGCACAACTCCTTTTAAGCCCACTAGTATTTTGTCCTTTATGTGCCATGGGGCGGCAAGCTCCATGCTGTAACTATGGGTCATGGGAAACATTTACATTTCAATGGCCACCTGGTAAGATTATTGGTGCCTGTAATTCTTCCACAGCATAAAAATTTACCAGAATGCATACCATAATCATCCTTTTCAGCCTACTCACTGCCATTCCCATCAGGGGAAAAAGGAGGTTACCACGAAGAGGAGACCCCTCTTAAAGCACAGTGGTAAACAACACAGCTCAGGAGTTCATTATTTTAAGCTGCTTCTTTTCTAGAGCATTACCTCAACAGTTCGGGCTGCTCTATGGCTGCTTTAGAAGGAAGAGAGAGACTATATTCTGGCTCAGGCCTGATGATGAAACAAAAAACTTCTCTATCAGCCAACGATGGGACTGGGCATAGTGCTTCTGTAAGTGATATTGGTATTATCAGTCCAGACAAATCCCACTGCATAACAGAACAGGGCAAAGAGACAAAGGCACCAGGACACATGCATCCCTTCTGGCACTGCTGCCTAATAAACCCTGCTCCAGGGGAAAGAACTGACAAACTCAGTCTGTCTGGTTTGTGCATTGCTAAATTGGAGTTGATACAAGGGAGATTAGTAAGAAGAGCTGTAATAGAAGAACACTGTTAGGACAAAAGGGAAGATATAGGACTTTGTTAGCAAAAAAACACTTTCTCTGTACATCCCACCCTGCAGATAGCTATGCAACAGCCAGACTAGAGCTATAATGACCTCAGAGTAGAAGCTACTGAGTTTACCCCCCTGATTGTAAAACCAGCCATCTGGCTGGTTCAGGAGAGGATGCAAGACCCTGAGGTTTCTTCTAATTCTACTATCCTAAGACACCAGAAAAAGATTATTCCTGTGGGGCAGCACTGCCCAGAGCTTGCCTCTGTCCTGGATCCCAGGCAGTCTGACAGCAGCACTGAGCATCAGTATCATCTAAAGCCAGCCCCAACAGCTCTGTGGTTCCCTGCACTGTGGTTGGGACCTTATGCTTTGTGGAAGACAGCAGCTACTCATTTTCCTGACACAGGTGTCGCTGGGAATCTGGTAGCAAGCTCCCAAGGATAGGTTCTGCTCCAAGCTAGAGATAAATCTGTGGTCTATAATCTGTGACCTAACAGGACATTCATAGTACATTTTTTAGTCTTCTTTGTTGAAGCAGAATCATACATTTAAGGTCCATTTCTATGGCTCCTAACTGAGTCTGCCTGCGTTGTAGCATGAAGCAATGAGAAGCAATTCCAGAAACAAGACTCAGAGTAACTCTCAAATTAGTAATAACCTATCCTCCACACAAAGCTAGCCAAACAGCAAGCAGATTGCTGAGATGTCCCTCTTCCCATCACACCCTGGCTAGGGTGAACAGCAGAAGTCACACTTGAGAGCACACCAAGCCTTAATGAATTGTTTCAGAACGCTGCATTCAGCTGGACTATGGCAAAGCCAGGCAGTGGTGCCTGGACACTATGGCAACCCTGTGCTCTCCCTAGCAGCACCACAGGGGTCTGCACCAAACTCAATCTTGAAAGACACAGTGAAGATAGAGTAGTGTAAGAGGTTTCATTTCCATGAAGCCAATAGCATCATGGGTTATTAGAAGCAATTTTTCCATCCAGGACATTTCAAGCTCAAGGCTAGCACTTCAAGAAAAGGACAAAAGAGAACAATACTTCACAGATTCTGTTATGTTGCCTTTCCTTTCAAGTTTCCTCTAAGTCCCAGCACACGCTGGAGTCCATACTTACTAGTGTTGCATACAAATCTTAACTACCGACTCAGTACTGGCTAGGGATTGATAGAGAAAAGAAAGAACAAGCCTGGCTTGTTCCAAGACAAACTCTTCATACAGGTTGCATTTCTGATGCTCCTGTAAACTTAGAAGACCCCCACATGATCTGCTAACCAAATCCATGGTGCCTCTTCCTCTAGGATAGAAATAGTATGCTGTACAGTCATGCAGCACCATGTTTGTGTTGCCAGAAAACTTGCTTTTGTGAAGGAAATCAAATAATTATTCAAGATACCCTGCAGAGTAAAAACCTCTTTTCCATGAAGGAGATTGGGCAGTATTACAATCTCTGCTAAGAAATGTTGCAATCTTCTCTAAATACAGTTGAAAAGTCTGTTCCCATTAAGTGCCCTGCCCTGACAGATAAGTTAAATTGGCTAAGTTTTGCATTTTTGTTCTCACATTTACTCCAGATACGCAATGTCTTTGAAGGATGAGGAGAGCTGATGTTAGCACATATGATCAAACCTTGCCCAAACACTCCATTGAAGTCTATCACCCTGAATTCCTGCTCATTGAGTAAACAGAGTATTCCTTTTTGTCTAGCCTGTGTTCTTTGCTCTATTTTCTATCTCTGTTAAAAATAAAACTAACCCAGCCAGGGTAACGTGCTGCAACCTATTACTGAGAGATCTGCCACGCCCCTTCAATGCATTTATTATAAAGGAACTTTGACCTTCATTTCCTTCCTTCCTGCTTGTCCTTCCTTACAGCTTTGCACTGAAACTAAGCAAGCACACTGCTAGGGTAGCCATCTGCATAATCTGATCAGCTTGTGGTGTTAGCATGTATTTAGTGAGAGAGCAGCTCCATCCCCAACCTCATAAGGTTTCCTTGCAGCATCACTCTCCCACTCAGCTGCTCACTTCACCCACAGACTAGTTACACAAATGTCTTTTCTGAGGGCTGCCTCCCATCAATTACATCCCTGGCTTTGTGTTCCTCTCCCTTGATGAGCTCTTGCATGCATTATGCCCTTTTGTGCTGGCATCAAGCAGTGTTCTGTTGTTTAGCGGCACTTGTTGCCTCCTCTGGAGCTTACTGAGGTATGAGTCCTGGGTTTTCCCTCCTATTCCTCTTTCTAAGGGTGAATGTGTCTCCAAAGGCTCTTCCCAGCACCTCAAGATATTCCACTATATAAGAAAGAGTAGGGAGATAAAATCATTGAGTGGAGAAACATACGGTTCCTTCTGGTAATTCTGTTTTTTAATCCTGCACTCAGAGGGTCCCTGAGATGTGGACAACTGTATTTACAGGGACACTGCATTCAACACCTCAGCAGTCTACATTGCTTAAAATTTCAAGTGATTAATTCTGGAACAAACTCCTATTTCACTCATAAGATTAATTCAGCAACTGCCTCTCCTCTTACCTACTGGTCTACCAGCCTCACTTGCCTCTCTTCTGTCAGTGTCTGGCTCTCACATTCTTTTTCCAGGCCACTGCAGCAGTTTAGGCCTACTAGCTTGTTCAACTTCATAGACCACATTATATGTACTGTTATGTTGTGGTGCCATCTCTTCCCTTCACATTATGCCACCCATTACAATTTAGGAAGGTGTTTGGGGGCTCCTGTAATCCTTTCACACCTCTATAACATAAAACATCCGTCCCTATCGTTTATAGCCACAAATTAAAGAATCCCATCACTTTAAATCACATCATCACGCTCTAGTGCCACCTACAATAACAAAGTCCCTAGTTCTCCTCTGCCATGTGGGTTTGTCAGACTTCCACCTTGGGAGAGAAACTGAAAGGCCAGAGACATTTCTTAACTGTTTCTGTAAGGCTGTATGAGAAATTTTTCAGGGACTGTATCTGCAGCTCTCAGCTGTGCTGAGAGCTGTAATCACTAGGCATGCATTCACAAAGAAGACACAAGCCATTTCACTCAGTGCCCTGGAACTTATCTCTCATCTTGAATGCCTCTGCTCAGCTCAGCCTTGGTTTCCAACCCATTCACTAATACAGAGACACCTCTGTGTCCATCACACCCCTAAGAGACCTTTCCTGTCCAACACCATCATCTCTGCAAATACCTACCAGTAGACTCCTAGCTCATAGTTTTCACACCATTGCACAAAGCCATTTTTCTTCTCTTCAGCAGCTGCCTGCTTGTTACCTTTGCTCAAGGCAGTATATAGTTATATAGACTTTACACCATCTCCCAGATGGCCATTTCTCTGACAGCTCCTCATTAAGCTAAGGGAGAATGTCACGGAAAAATACACAAGAGACTCAGTGCCAGTGGGTGCCACAACCAGTGGTTTATGCCTTCTAAGGGCTTGGGAAAACTCTTTACAGGCTATCTTCCCCTACATTCTGTGGCTGACCTCATAAAAGGGTGGTCGGCCACATTTTGTTAGTTTGAGACCAATATATCACCCCCTTGGCATTTTTTAACATGCTGGTTACTACACAGCTTTTGTTTCCAGATATGATACTTAGAGGGAAATCTAATACTCATGCTTGTACCTGCTGACACAACAGGTGGACTCTGAAGCAGTAGATGCCTGCAACTTGATCTTTTACTTACATAAACCATCTCAGGCTAAACAAAAAGCACAACACACCCAGCCAGGAGCAGGGCCACTTAAACCCATTAGAGTGGTCTTTGCTGTGACTAAGCAGCACAATGAGATTAGGCAGGAGGAGCCGGGATAGGGAGAACCGCACAGTCCTGTGCTTACGGCCAAAAGATTTTAAGCACTACACGGAACAAGAGCAAAATGTGGATGGGAGGTGGGGCATGTTTTGAGTCCAGGGGACAATACTATTTTGTTCTTTCTGCAGGACTCTTTTTTAGTTTGCTGCAAGCCCGACTGTGGTCAAACACTGGCAGTGAAGGGCTTATACAGGAAAGGGGACTGCAGCATCTGGGGCAGTACAGCAGAGGCACCTACCCTGAGGCAACCAGGGAGATTTTCCTCCCCTTTGAAAGAGGCACAAAGGGATTCCAAGTCTCCTGGATTTAAATCCTGGCAGAGTTTAGTGCTAGCTTCTTTACAATATCCCCTAAGAAGGTCAACATGATAAAAGTTCAGCCCCTCAGTATTCAACAATCAGTGATTAGCAACCACTTAAACAGCAGCAATAGGTTCTCCCCCTCTCCCCTAGTTGTGGTACTCTGCAAGTCAGTGAGTGGGTTCAAAGGAACAGATGTCTTCATTGTGCTTTCCCACTCCTTTTGCTTACAGGAAGAGGTGGAGCAGAGAGAAACTCATTTCCTCCAAATTGTGTTTTTAGCCTTCTGTATCCTCTCCACAGTTCAATGGCCACATGAGTTAGGGAGGGAACTGCAAACTTCTGGTACTGCAGCAGTTTTCAGTAGCTGGGTACAGAAGAGAAGACACAACATCAAACACAAAAGAAACCAGAGAGGCACAGCTGGGACCCCAACTGCATTACCTAATAATTACACAGAAAGAGGCAAGGCAGGCTGTGCAAAGATTGCCCCCTCCCCAAGTAGCTGGACTCTACAGGCACAGAGCAGGTGGACCATCACTCATGCAACACGAAAGTTACACCCAGTAGCCCAACCACGCCACACTGACCTCTCTCAGATTACCAGAAGATGCGCTGGGGCACTGAGTAAAGACCACTTTTTCAGCTGCCCTGTTCACTGGCACAGGAGATCTGGTTTATAGGCTACAGCCCAGATCAAAGCAACAATAGGGAGATATCCCGATTTCTAGTGGAAGGCAGGTAGGGCTGATGAACTACAGAGAGCGCTCCCAGAGGACAGATACTGAGAACTACTGCGCCAAGGTGCAAACAGCTTTCCCATGGGAACAGAATTACAACCCTGCCTTTCCCTTCTCCACCCCCTCCTGACTCAGCACTCCCAGAAACAAACCACAGCTCTTCCTATTGCTAGTTCTCTTTATTAAGGCAGAGAGTAGCATAGATTTCAGCAGAAAACTCCTACAGATCTTAAGTTTTTCTGGGAACAGAGAGGGGAGACAACTCTCCACCACCACCTGTAGACATTTTTTTTCCCTTGATCCATCCATGAGTGAGGCTCTTAGCACCTCATCTTGTAGCTGCTGGAGGCAGCTGATACCCTGCAATCATTTTGCATGAATGTGATTTCTGACAGTCATAGACACAACACTGTAGACTCTATATTCTCTGGTGCCAAGAGTTGCTACTCTGCATTCACTATAAATGCCCTCTGTGCAGTAAAAACCTATCTGGTTCAGCTGTTCATCAGTTGAGATTCATAATTCCCTATGATGGGTTACAAAACAGCCAGTTTCTGCTCTTTAGGCTGGATTCCTCAGGCACCAACAGCAGCACACTTCACTTGGACTTCATCCATGTATACTCTTCATGTATAAAGTTTAACCTGATTTAGGGTTAAAGTGCTCCAACTTAGAACATCAGCAGTGAAGTCCAAAGAGCTATGCCATTAAGACACATTGACTGAATTTGGTGAAGCACTTCTGCACATTCTCTGCACTTCTCAGTCTACTTACAAGGATGTTTTAAACAAATATGTGTGCATTTACAGTGCTAGATTTTCAGGCAGCTGCCCAGTCCCATCTCTGGCATGAGTCCATGTACATATCTAGCCTCAGAAGAGCTTATTCCACTAGCTTTCTGGTAGAACTGCCAAGTGTGACTGCAAGGGGAAAAATAGGTGAGCTAATCACATTCCTACTTATGAAAACAGAATTTCTTCCACCTCAGCAGAAGGTGGAAGGAAATACACTTGGCCAGGAAGACCACAGTGATCTCTGCGCTGATGGCATTTGACAATAAAGGAACACTTGGAGTGGGAGAAGCAGTGTGTGATTTGGGCATAGGTTGCGAGTAAGCATCTCCACATACTAACCAAGCCGATTGCAATTGCGTTTCTGTATTCCTTTCATGCTCTTGTGCTGGCAGCAGCCAGTTCTAGACACACATCCCCAGTGCTTCCCTGGCCTCATGGCACAACACCTCTGTGTGCACTCCTCATCCCAGCACTCTGTGAGACCTTTGCTAAATCAAAGGGAACTGTACCTGAGACATGGTTGCAGTTACAGACACAGACAGCAGAGCCAGCCCAGCATTTTTATCAAATTATTCCTTTTCTCAACTTGAAAGGGAGCTGAATATTCTGGAAGATGTTTTGGCACCGGTTTTAGCTGAATCATCTAGTAATACAAGCCACATCTGTTCCACACACATGATCTACAAGGCATCTTTTCCTTACTAATTTCACAGAAGGAGAAGGTAAAATTGATAGGAGCTTGGCTTATGACCTTGAGTGCACAGCAGACCAAGGGAATCAGCCTTCCTAGTCCAGAATGCAAAAGGGAAATCAACCCAATTTATTCTCCATAACTCAATAAACTAGCTCAATTGTTGGTAAAGACAGTGAGCAAATCCCTGCCAAGCTCCTCAACAGGGGAACTTCCCAAGAACAACTAAGACAAACTCTGAAAGACAATCAGCAGGGTTTTTTTGCTGAGATGCAAAGAGAAGCAATCAAAAAACCATGCAACTGCACAGTCCAGTCAATGGTTAAAATAACCCAATGAAAGTGAAAGCTAACAAAGTAGCAGAATGCACAGCACTACTTACAATGTTTCTGCTACTTATATCCTGAAGACAAAAGCAAAGATCTTGATTTTCCATTAATCTTTGCACAGACTTGAGTACTATAGGGCTCTGTCCCCAACAAGAACTACAGATACTAGCAATATAAACCAAAAGCCTCTGTTTCAACATGAAATGTTACTTTAAGTATTACTGCCAACCATTAACCTGACATCAAATTGTGGGGTGGCTTTGTTGGATGTTTACCAAATAAAATAGCATTGCGGATTCATTTCCCGCCAAGAGACCCCACCAGATCCTGCGAGAGCCTCTCTGGCTGCAGCACCAGGAGCTACATGGAGACGTCTGTCAGCAAAACATTTTCCTGGGACAGAAATCTTGGGTAGCAAAGCCAGCTATTATGTTGCTTCTTTTTGAAATCCTGACATTTAGAAACCTGGCATGTACAACCTCGCCCGCAGTAATCATAAGGTGTATCCATCTCCTGACGTCCAGAAAAAAAGAGTCAGAGGTGGAGGAACCCAGGCTTCCTGCAGAGTGCTCAGTTAGCACCAGGCACAGTACGCCAACGCAGACCAGTGTCTGAGCTCTCAGCTCTTCAAAAGACTGACTGAAACTCCTTGCTGCTTTGGGGCAGGAAGAAAAACAAAGACGAAAGATTTAATGGCTTTGCTCAGTCACACTCCTCCTTAAAGAAAAGCTGTGAAGAGTTAAATAGAGGCTGACCATAGCTTAAGGATTTTTTCCTCATCGACATTGGCTGCATGCTTTTAATACCAATGAAGGCAAGAGTCAGAAGAAAAATAAAGTGAGAACAGGCAGATAAGGGGATATCACAACGACCCAAGACAAGCATTCCTGTCTTACGTGTCCTTGGAAAGTGAGAGATCTCTTCAGAGAGAGCACCAAAAGTTCAAAAGTTCCATGCCTAGGAGCATTTTAGGTTGCAAAGGCCACACTATAACCCGAATAATAAGAAAATCTCCCTTCCTTTCCTCTTGTGCACTAAGACCAACTAAGCAAACTTGCAAAAAAGAGTCAAACCTTCTATTTGCTCTCCTCCTCCTCCCTCAACCACCATTTCAGTATCTCTTAGATTGAGTCTTCCCTCGTGGCATGCTAGCACAAAGAAGAGGGTGTTTTACTTACGTAGTGCTAAGGCATAGAGAAAACTGAGCCAGTCTGGACAAGAAACAAAACGTGCTGTCAACTGCTGTGGACAGAGTAATCAAAATTAATTCAAAAATGGTCTTAAAAAACAAAATGGGGGGAGTGGGTGGAAAGAAAAACAAAAGCAAACATTTTTCTAGGCAATTAACAGGACCTACCACAACTGATTTCAGAGTTACACTGTAAGTGAGAATCTATAGCATCATCTTCAAGTTCAGTTCAAGGCAGCAAAGTTTCACATTAAGATTGTGGTGACTTGGTCAGACCCTCTGTTGCGTGCATCTGTCTTCTCAACTCTTCACTGTCACGTGCAGAGACGTCAGTTTGTTTCACTACTTGGAAAAGTGCACTTTACAAACCTACAAACCTGTCAAGAAATGCAGGAACCATCACTCCATTTACTACAGATCTTCCCTAAGAAGACTTAGGGTAAATCAAGATGCTGGGGACAGGAAAAGCTGAATCAAATATTGAAGAAACACTGTAAATTACAGTGATTCACAAGAGGAAAAAGTCCGATCCCATTCTCAAAGACCAGAGTGGAAAGAAATGCATCAGAACACATGTGAAAGGAGACAAATGCTTTTTCTGTTACAAATTTGAGCTAAATGTAAAACACTAGAAAACCCTGAAATCTCTCCTCGTTTTCAAACAAATCCTCTTCTTTTGAATGCTTGTTGTTCTTCAAGATTCTCTACATCAAGGGAGGAGCTAGAAACTAATTTTTCCTTCTCCTTAAAAAATGAAAACCAACTTGCCCAAAAGCCTTTAAGCTTACCCTCTCTTTGGGAATTAGGAATTTGTACAAAGTGTCCTTGACCCCACAAAATCACAGTTTGGAAGAATGCTACGCAGCAGCAAAGAAAAGGTGGACAAAAAAAGAGCACATCGTATGCCTTATGAAACAGCACCACATATGTGGCATGAATCACATTCAGCCAAATGTTTCCCTAACTTGGCTTGTATATTCATATCCAACCCGTGCACACCAATTAGCCAGCCTTTCCAAATAGCTAAATACAATAGTTATTTACGGCTAGAGACATTTTGTTTCAAAATATCCCAATGCAAAATTTGCAACATTGAAGCAAAACAACAAGATATCAGTTTGCAAGTAACCCTGCTGGCCTAGGAGATCGGCTTTCCTCAATTATCGTTATTTTATTGTTGGAAAGAAAAGAGCTTTGCTTTTACAGAAAACAATCATCATGCAGTTTGGACAGAGAATGATGACACCTCCTGATGGATGGAGAAAAAGAGGGAGGGAGGATGGGAGAGAGGGTAAAGCTTGCGTGCAAACCCAACCATGCCTATGAAATGGAAACAACTGGTGCATTTCCACTGTAGGCTGAGGCTGGACAAGGAAATACGCATCTCCTTGGTCTGTGCCGACAGACACCACCTGGGAAGATGAAGCTCTCTTTATGTGGCAGAACATGCTTGTGGTGTGTCAGTCTGGTGCCTCCGTCAGGTGAAGATGCACTTGAGGTGCTCACAGCAAACTACCAAAGCAGACTGCAGTTTGGGTTAGCACTCCGTGTGTGGACCTCATTTAGGAGTGCTTCTGGCAATTTACAAGAAATGAAAATATGAGTTCTGGGAAAAACAGGTAATAAAAAAACCCCAAGACTATTTAAATATAAAATAAAATACAGCAAAGTTCACTCTGTGGCCACAGTAAGTCCCTTAGGAACTGCAAGACACTTCCCGACTGGTAAGCACAGACTATTTCTCTCTCCCTTAGACAGCTAACAGGATCCAGCCCTTCCCACCACTTAAAATTCAATACAGTAAGAAACTGCCAGCTCCTCTGTATGTCGGAAGCAATGGGGGAAGCGAACAAAGCTGCTTTACTTTCCTCTAATCTTTCTCCCTTGTGTGTCTGCACCAGATGGTGCCGAGCTGCAGGTTGGAGGGAGATAATAAACCCAGAGGAAAAGAAAATGGTAATATTAGAGGTTATAAAACAGCTGACCTTCAAATATGACGTCAGGTCCTGTTTAATTGATGGGACAGGTCCAGACAGACAGACGCATGCACACTGGGATGTCCATATTCAGCACCTATCTTTCTAATATGGGAAGAGGCCATACGGCAGCACCGTTAAAATAGTCTGTTCAAACTTCACAGGTGTGAGAAGAAGCAGAGAAAAAGCGAGTCGCCATTTCTCTTGAGACAGGCAGACCCACTGAGGGAAAGCAGGCTTGCTGAAACTGGTTTTGCTTAACCCCCTGATCCAGTATCACTAGTCTCTACTGATGATAGCCTGCCTCTCCCACTATAAGAGAAGTGAAATAACTCCGGAGTTAGAGAGCACAGATCTTCTAGAGACAGAAAATTATCAAATACAAGACAGTTTTAAGCTTCTGGCTACTCTGGTCCAGCATTCTGGGTCTAGCTGCCATCATTTCAAACATTGCTAAGAACAGTGGTTTTAAACACCGCATTGAGCATGGGCGTTACCCTGCTTCAGTCGTGCACATGCTCTGGGAAACTCTGCCATGGCACCGTAAAATTCTGCAGCCTTTTTTCATATGCTTCTCTCAAACATTTTCCACCAGCATAGTGCTGGAGAACTATTTTGTACGATGCCCAGCTTTGGGATAAAGAAAGCAAAACACACTAAATAGTACTCTTGATAGTGGAAAGGAAAGCCCTGTGCTAGGCTACTGCGAGGAAGATGGAGCAGAGTGGGAAGCCCCGGAGGCTCTCTGCCTCCCCTGCAAACACAGGCAACACAGAAGACATCTCCCTGTCCTTGGCAAGGAAGTCACCTCCTGCCCACCCGCCATAGCTCTCTCTGCAAGTACCTGAAAAGGACTTTAAGACTATTGAGTGGTTTGAGAAACATTAGATTCTGTTTCAGTGCTTTTAGTGCTCTCCAGGCAAAGATGACAGACAACAGCCTCAGCTAGAAGAGTGCACATCTCATGTCATGCTCAAGGAAGCATTGTGCACTAAGTCACAGGACTTTATGGCTATGTTTCACCAGTCTCAAGGGAAATCTATACACAGGCTCCCAGCAGCAAGGGACAAGGCCACACTGAATGACAACACTGAACAGTTCAGTATTTATTAGACATGTACAAAAATAAAATAGCTTGCTGTAGCAGCTCAGTGCTGAAACACTGAATTTCAGTTTTCTTGCTGCTTCAAAGATTCTTCAACTGGGAAGGAACAAAGCCAAGAGCAGAACCACTCAATCACTGTGTCCCAATGGAGTGTCTGCACCCAGACACCAATACAAACATCTCTCCTTGACATCACAGCTGTACCAAGCCTGCCTGGCTCTGCTCTCTGGAGCCAGAGAGATGCCTGGACATCAGCCATATACCGGTCCCTCTCCAAACTACTGCTTCCTTGTCCTGTGAACAACTTCTTGTTGTCATTCTCAGAACCCAAAGGTTGCTGGTAGAGGAAATGCCTTCCCATGAACTCCGAAATTTTGTACACAGCTTGGAACTGGGACAGCAGTGATTTAACATCAACCATTAAAAGCAGTTTAAAATTTAATGGTCAGAGCATAGTAAATCCTGTGCAGACATTTTCAGCTTGCATGTCAGACCATCAGCAGGGCAGAAATAGATTCACTGCAAAGCAACCAGGAACAATTTAAAGTGTATTTAGTAGAAAACAAAAGCCCTGGATTGTCTCAAACCACATCTTTGTTCAGCACCTAGATGAGAAGACACAGTGTCAGGAAAGGAGATACTCAATCAACAAAAGCAAGTTATAATAGATGAGATCAAGGCATAAGGAATAAGATGGAACAATGCTGAAGTATAATGCAAAAGCAGAGCATTATCCTCCTTCGTGTAGAACAGAAAAACAACACTAAAAATAAGCTTATATTTTCCTCCAGAATCTCACTGGATTCTCTTTGGCTCCAGGTTGCTTCTTAGACACACTTAGCTCAAATAACTTGAATCACTGCCTATATATCAAGAATGGCACTGAACGCCTGAATGTGTAGGAACTACATGCTAGCAGTTGGGATGAGACTCCCAAGAGGTACTGCTGGGATCTTTCAGAAATACTAACCACGTGGCTGTTCTGCCTCTCTGAGGACACAAATTGCTTTCCATTCCTTTGTCAGAAGGTTTTCAAAGCAAATAGGAGGACCTTTTTCTATGCACCAGAAGCAGAGACAGGGACTGAGGAGTGCATTCCTTCACACCTGCTATAAACCAAAACCAAGTTCAAGCTGCCTTGTGGTGTGAGACACACGTGCAGCAAAGACACACAGGAGACAGGGCTGTGCACAAAATCAAGCAGGCAGTGGAGCCTGTATGATCAACTTAGTTTCTTCCTCCCATACTGGTAAACAGCAGTCCTCCAGCCTGAGCAATTCAAACAGCTGGAGGCTGAAGAACAGGGTTGCTTTGGCATGGAGTGCACATCAAAAGAGAGAGGTTTGCATCAGTGATACCAGTTCCATCCTCCCACAGACTTTCTCCTCTCACTTCCTTAGATCAATTGCCCCTGCAATTTGGGGCAATACGAATCCTAGTCACTAAAGTTTTAATGCCTTAAAAACAAAGGAATTGGGAGAGTGGGTGGTGAAAGGAGAGGGGTGAAGCTGTGCTATGCCAGGGAAGGGAGGAGGCCCCTTTCCAGCTCTTTGATGTTGGCTCCTGCTGTTCTAATGGAACCTTACCCAGGAAAATAAATCTTTTAGTTAAAGAATGCTGCAAACAACAACAATGGGGCTTTATCATGGCAATATCAAACCCACTGCAGCTTCTAAAGCTCTTGGTTGCACAGAGGGTGAGCAGCAGCAACCCCATACTGTGCTGAAATCCACATTCCTAAAATTCCCCAACACATGCAGGCATGCTCAGAGAAGGAGGCTTAGTAGCTCAGGGATTATTAGCTGAGAGTTTAGGTTCAGATGTGTCATGGGACAGAGGTCAGGGCATGGATACAGCTCCTCGTCTCTCCTGGACTTTCATTTGGAAATGTTGAAGCATTCTCAGCATAGCACACTCATTATCCTCTCTCCACCCACTATTGCACAAAGCCGTTTTTGCTCCGTTCCTCCAGTCCTTACAGCTTGAGTAAGGTCTCTGGGGCCGGAGTGCAGGAGACACACACTAGAGCAGCCTCCTGGGAGGTCTCATGAGAACAGGAGCCAGAAG
>NW_009725627.1:0-48119 GCF_000703405.1 Apaloderma vittatum
CGAGTCCCGGCCCTGGAGCTTCTCCCCCCGACCAGCCCGTGGCCGCGCTCTCCAGTTCAAGGCGGGCAAGAGCAGTTCGAGGAAGTTCAGCGCTGGCACCTAAAAAAGCAGCGATCAAGCTCTGGCACTGACCATTTTCACCTCTTTCTCTCTCTGCCGTATGTTTGGGGAGGGGGAGAGAGGAGGCAATTTGGGAAAGATGCTCTCAGCTGAAGGGAGGAGGTGGGCTGAGGGAGGGAGATAACAAGGAAATTCCATGTTAGGAAAGCATTAGCAAGGGGTGACTTCTAATGTTTTCCTGCCACTGACGTTGACAGTGACACACATGTGTGGGTTGAAATTGGAACGTCACTGAGTTTTTAAACTCAACCAGGAAATAGGCTGTTGCTCGGGGATAAAAAACAAATAGTGTGCATTGTAAGGCAGGTAACAGGCAGTTAACAGCTCCTCTTGGGTGAGTGAAAAGCTGGTGAATGTTTAGAATCCAGCACCTCAAATTTAATTTAGCTTTTTATTTTCGGAGTTGGTTGTTGTTTTTTTTTAGCTTGAGGTTTTTCATCTCTATTTTTAATCCTTTTAACTAATGCTTCAGAATCAGAAAAGCAAATATTGACAGGGCTTCGCTTTTAGTCCCCTGTAACCAAGTAGTTCAAACCTGCGAAGTCTCTTGGATTTTTTTTTTAAAGCTGAGGTAGTTGTTAAAGGGTTTGGGGGGGATTTAGTAATTGCAGGAGGCAGTTATATTTTTTTAAAATTATTTTGTATGGTTTCCTGTTACACAGGTAGAAGCATTGTATAAATACAGCGTGTTTGGTTTGTTACTGCCCTTGTTACAAATGTTACAGTGTGGTAGCATTTCAACATTAAAAATGGGATTAGGGAGATATTGTGCTGGATGCTTTCAGAACATACAGGAGGATTTACTGTAAGAGTTCATGATCCAAGGTGTCAAGCTGACGCTCCTGCCCTTACTTAAGTGGTTGCTAACCTGTCTGGATGTGATGGTGGGATCAAGGATCAACCTAGGAACTGGCTTCATGAGAGAGACTAAAGTTGGGAAGTCAGAAGGTAACACAAGGGCAAGGATAAACAAGTAAAAACCCTGTATCGTCCTGTAGGTTAAGTACAGTGCAGCTCACTGGTTCCCAGTCATTTAATCAATAAATGTTCTATGTTACTTGCTGCTCTGATGAAAGTCTCCTTAAAATAACTTCTATGAGTACGTAGCCATGGGAAAGCGAAGTAAATCTTACAGGAGCTGTGACAAGTGGATTTATGCAAACTGGGGGATGGAGTAGTAGAAGGTTGCTTGAGCTCCTTAAATATGGAATAAAGCAGGATGCCCAGGTTTTCATTGTTCCCTCGTGCTGGCTGTTTCTGCGTGTCAGCATTTTTCAACATTTAGGAGAAGGTGACTGTAAGTTACGATTCATTAGTAATTGGTACGGTCTCCAAATAAAGATAGCTAAATCAGTTTAAATGGTGCTGGCGCCTCTCCAAGGAACTCTCTTTATATCTGACACGTTTGCCACTCACTTCTTTAAGGAACAATATTGTATACTGCTATTTTTTTCCTCTTTGGGAAGAGCAGGAGTGCAACTCATTATGAAGGCTTTCTACCTGATCTGCCAGTTGGACTTGCTATGTTAAAAAAAATAAAAAGGTATTTTGAACTGAAGGAAGCAGAAGACACACCGAGGCTTTGCGTTGAACTGTTTTATATCAATATTGATTTTTTAAGGGGGTTTGTGTTATAAAGAGGGAGCTTTTATCCCCCTGAGCTCTTTGGCAATTATCTTCCTGCCATAAATGTTGATACGCACATAATGGATGTAACTAAAAAATCTCCTTATCCCAGCAGAAAAGGCTGACTGTTTGTTGGAGCAGAGAGAATGCTGAGAGTGTGAATAGACAAACCCATATGTCGCTGGTGAGAGAGATAAATGATGGACGAACAGGAGTTGGTTACTATGGATCAGCACAATAAACCAATTCCCATCATACACCTCTCTTAATAATATACCAGTTTCAATGCCATTGACGGGTAACCTAGGTAGCACCAGTCAACTGTAAGTTTTTCAACTGTTCTTTTATACATCTCAAAGAACAGTTGGGACTGTTCTAATTTTTTCAGATGTTGAGTGCTAAAATTATGCAGAACTTCCTTCCTTGCCAGTAATTTTGAAGGGGAACTTTAGAGTGTTGCTGTAGAATGCCAAATGTGCGCGATATCATTGTGTACTCGTGCGTTTTGTTCTGTGCACCCATAAAAGGGATGCACTTGAAAAGGCAGTTGCTGAACAAGTATGTGGAGAAACTGTTTAGGTGTTTAGTACTACCCTCAGTGGTGGTGTTTCAGATGGGGCTGGATATTGTAAGATACTGGAGTATTGTTTTAAGGGAAAACAGCAAAAGAACAATGCTTATTTAGTACACACACACACACACACACACAGAAAGTCACCCCTGCAGAATAGGCAGTGGTCAATAACACAGCTGTAACTTTTTGTAACCTGTTTCACGGCTGCTGGCAGCTGGAGGGAAACTTTGCAAAACAGTCTATTCTTGTATCATGAGCTCCTTCCCATGTACTTTTATTATTAATGTTAGTGTTTAGCACAGAAAATTTAAATTAGAGGTTTCACTGTATGTCCTTGTCTTCTGATAGGTATTTTTCATTGCAGTTGCTATGGTCTGGCCTGTTAGCTCTGTCCAAAATGAAAGGATATCTTGAGGTAACGGTGTAAGCAGAGCTGATGGCTTTTGGGATACAACTCCATTATTTTTGAAGTCAGCAGTTGGGCTACTACAGAGCAATGCAGTCAGAGATAACTAGCAAATGCAAATGAGCTATGAATAGTATTTATTCCTCTTAGGAAGCCTCCAACTGATGATTTTTTATTTATTTATTTTTTAAATGGAAGAAAATATATTACTAGGTCATTACTGTCCTTCAAGGGCAAAATGCTTATTTTGTGCAGCATTTACTTGCGAAGTTGCAGTAGCTCTTTTTAAAGCTGTTTCCTTTGGCGTGCATCTGAGATGAGCCAGAAGGGGTAGGAGAGCACACCAGGCTTATCAGGGCCCAGTCTAGCAGTCCGTTTTCGTTTGATAGCAGGCAAGACTCAGATTGGGTCCTAGAATTAAGGGCTGAAGGGAGTAGGGAAGGGGAGATTGCTTTGTGCTCCCCAACCCGCCTGTTGGAGGAAGCGAAACAGAGACGGGCAAAGGATCTTGTCGCTGCAGGCAGAATTTTCGCTGTCCCTTTTCTCCCATGGAAGAACAGTTGAGCCCAAAGGGTAGGGCCAGGGAAGGAGTTGTGGATTTCCCTTCTCCCGTCCCGGACTGGCTGGGGGACGCTGGCTGTGCCCGGGGAGCGCACGGCTGGTGGCTCTTTCCGTGGGGCCAGCGAAGCACTGCTGGGGCCCAGGCGTGGGAGTTGCCGGGGGATGCGGGATTTGGTAGGGCCCTTCACTCCGAGCGCTGCCTCATGGCTACAATGAGCCATTGATAAGCGCTGACCTGATTAAAGGGCGGCTGCGCCGCGGAGGCCGAGGTGCGCCCTGGGCTTGGGGTGGGGGCTGCCGGACTGACCAGGATCGCTCCTTGGGAATGGGTTGGCCAGGTTGAGGAGTGGGAAACCAGCATTCATTCTCGCACCCTGTCCAAAGGGAGTCGTCGTATTACGACTTGTTGAAATCTGCTCTGCTTTTCTCGGCAAGGGACTTGGCAGTTTTATTGATAAAGAAGTGTTACATAAGTACCCCATCAGGCATGTCCTAATTTGTTAATAATTGATGATCTGGGTAGTACAGAAATACTGGTGGTGTTGGTGCACTCCCACGCTGATCTACAATCTCTTCAAGCCCCCGTTTTGCTTTTACTTCAATCGTAATAGGAGCTTTTTCCTTTTTTTTGGTTTTTTTTTTTTTCCTTTTCTTTTGAATTTGCCAGGTGATCCAACCACAGGTGCCTGTTGTGCTTTCCCGCTCAGGCAGGGACAGCCAGAGGCTCAGCCTGTCACAGGCACGATATAGATTCCCTCTGCAGGGGAGGGGGTTAACTACGTTATTGTTTCACCCCACGTCAGGCAATCTATTGAGTGGCATCAGTGTTAGCCCAGGGGGAAGCCCGTTTTTTTGCACCTTCCACCTTTCGAGGTAAGGTGTCACTCAAGTGGGACGGACGCGATAGCGCGTCCACAATTCCTGTGCCGGCACTTCTCAGCGCAGGGAAGCCAGGCTGGTTTTTGCACAGCACAGGGCAAGCACCCTTCAGTTTCTCCCCTTCTGCTAACAGGACATGTTGGCTTGGATTTAAAAACCAGCTACTTTTGTTGTGCTAGAGAGATCAGAAAGAACATTTCCTTCTGTTGACAGGCACAAAAAAGAATTACTTACTGGGTATCACTTTTGCCTTGCATTGGTTTTCTTTTGCGTTCCTGTGGAAGTTTCTTCTTCTCTAGAATTAAGTAGTTCAGAACTCAGAGCAAGTTCAGGAGTTAGACCTACCCAAGACATACCTATCTGTTGTTTTTAAAATAACGCAGTGCGTTTGCTCTGTTGTGGGCAATGAAATCCATTACCGGCATTAAAATCAGAAGGAGGAAGGTAACTTTCTAGTCATGTTGTGAAACAGAATGCCATTGTTCGCTTTTATTAACGTCTCAGGGTTGATTATATGGCGGTCAGAAGCCTGTTCTGCTGTGCAAAAGTCTGTCTTTAATTTCAAGTGGTTGATCCTGATCAGGCAGTCAGAGCGGCTGCAGCAACACTTGCTTGGAGCTCTAAATCACATTTGTCACAAGATCTGCCGGTAGTGTTGGCTGCTCGCAGGCTTTCTCCTGATTTTTCAGTGTTCCCCTTTGGTTGGATTGCAGTGGTGAGGGACTTGCCAATCTTGCCTGTTCTTTGTGCCGAGTTCTGAAAGACTGGCAAGCTTTATGCTATGTTTTCTGAAGAGGGCTCAGCTTTACTAAGCCTCCTGTCTGTCAGGGATTAATTTAACCTCTAATTACTACATTTTCTTCACAGTTTGCTGCACATGAGCGTGTTACAACAAAAGCACAAAGAAGTATGTCATTTTATTTAGCCACTACTCTGAAATTAATTTAGGGGGTATAGAGTCAGATCTGACACACTTGGTGTTAAAATAATTGTGCTGGCATTAGAATTAAAGTACATAATCTTGTTGTTTCTAATGATACAACAGTACTAGTGTAAATAGAGTTGTTAACTCGTTAGTCATAGCCACAGTAATAGAAATGATATCTAGTTACAGTGAAATACTCAAATAAGCACAGCAGCAAAAGTCTCCCCAAAATAATTCATGGCTTCCCCAAAATAATGCATTGTTTCTGCTTGATTCCCATCCACTATTTGGGTTTAGGATTAACATCTAACAGTAGTTTGTTGGGTTTTTTTCTGAAAAGGTCTTCCAAATTGCAATAAACAAACATTTACGATGGCTTGGGTTTCTTCCAGCTTGGATAATGATTTTAGAGGAGGGGGGTTATTTATTTTTTTTTTAACATGCGGCATCTTGGGAACAGTACAAAAGGCCATATGTCCTCTTCTGCCTGCTCACACTGACATCAGCGATGCCGCAGTTGGCGTTGCGTGGAGAGCAGCGTGGAGTCTTGAAGGAAGGGAGTGAGCCTGTTTCTGTTACAAAACACTGGATGACTTGCTTCTCTTCCAGTTCTGTGTCCTGTAATATTTACAACAAAGGCTTTCTTTTTCTTTCCTTTGGGAAGGTTGGGATTGGGAAATACAGCCTGCTTCCAGTTTAGGTAAATGTGGTTCAAAGAACCGTTGTTGTTACGTAAGAAACGTGCAGTCGCCGTCTCTTCGTTCTGCCCCATGTCCATCTCCTCTGAGCAGGCTTGTTGAAGTGGCTTTGAAAAGGTAATTTCTCACGTAGGGCTGGATCTGCAAAATCGTTGGTAACATACTGAGCATTTGTTTCTGGTGGAAGCAGAAGGTTGGTTATATGTTTTTATGTCATGCATTCAAGTTTTAAAGCGAGGGCCCGACTTGGCAATTCTCCTTCAATAAAAGCTGTGGCTGCAGCTGATGGGAAACTTCCCCAAAGACTCCCCAAGGTCAGGCAGGGCACAGTTACAGAGTCAAATCTTGTAGCCCCTTTCTCAAAAGGAGAATTAATGTGGCATCGTTATCCAGGCCTGTGACAACAGTGACAGAGGATTGCCAAGAAGACTAATGGAAGGAAATAGGTGATTGATTCTCTTTATAGTAGTAGATCAGGTTATTTCTCTGAATTCTTTCTTCAGTTCTCTCAATTCCCAAACTGTAACCAGTTACTGTAATTATTTACTCTAATTACTTCCAATCTACAAGTAAATTGAACATAAATTAAGATCAGCTGACGTAAGGGACGGGATGGTTCCGTGAGCTGACAGGGAGGTTCGGAGATGCTTTTGCTGCTCCGTAGTTGCACGGGGTGGCTGTTGGATAGCTGGGGGGGGGTGAGCGGCGAGCCCCCGCTCTAATTTTTGTGGCTGTTTCATGTAACAATTTGGAGAGTTCCTAAGCTAGAAGCCAAGCTATTCTAATTTCAAAACTGTCAAGACTTTTTTTTCCAAAAGGTCTGAATTATCTGTGGCCCCACAGGCCTCCACAGGTGGAGGTGGATTTTGGGATAAATAGTTACCAGTTTCTTTCTTGTCCCTGGTAAAATGGGAGTGATGGTGCTTTACCTTAACTTTCACACTAAGCATCCTTAACAAGGTAAATATTTTGTAAATCCTCAGTGCTTGTTACTAGCTGAGATCTTAGGGAATTTTCACATAGTTGGAAATTATATTCAAAATAAAGGCAGGTCCATCTTACTCTGAGACAAGTGTGAACGATAGTTTTATTTCTTTGGCTATAATGCCAAGACATGTGGATTTTTTTTTTTTTTCCTTTTTGCTGAAACTTCAGAATTTGAATAGGGGGAAATAAAATTTTTAAAGACAAAAATGGCTTCTGCTCTCAGGCATTTAAACATTTCATTCTCCATCACAGTTCTTGATAGTTTAAATTTTGCACAAAGGTAAACAAATTAATATTTTACAGAGATATTTGTTATATACAGTTCCACTCACACATGAGAAACTTCCCCCCCCTCCCAATACATTACTATGTAAACATTTTCATTAGTTTAGGAATAATTATATAACACTCATTTCGTGGGGGTTATCAGAATAGATACTGAGTGTAATTTGATTTCATTTTGACTAGTCACTTAAAATCTTACTAGGATTTTCACAGTTCCAAATTTGTATATGGAAATAATTTCTGAATTAAGCTAGTATTTCAGTAACCCAGTAGATCATGCTGATGGTAAAGTGCTTTAAGGATTCCACTTTTGCTGGTTTTTTTAACTTGTTTTCCTAATTAACTGTGTTGATTTAAGTAAAGTCACACAGACTGGGGAAAAAAAAGAGTATATACAATCTTGCAGTCAGAAATACAGGCAAAAGGTTTTGATCTCTGACTGCCAAATAGTGACTCATTAAAAAGGAATTTGTGTTCCTCCCTTTTCAAAGGGTTACTCACTACCAAGCAGTAAATATCTAGTTTTGATGCTACTGCATTGAAATGCCTGACATTGTTCGTATATTAAATCCAAAATCTGTAAGAGTAGTTGATCACTGGCTCCACTAAGTTGTATTTTGTTGGTTTTTTCAATTAAGAAGAAAACAACTGTTGGGGGCTCTCAGTTTGAGTACAGTCTAAAATGAAATATGTTCGGATTTTAATAACAGAAGGCCCTTTCCATACTTTCAGCAGTGGGTCATTCAAATTATTTTTAAACACACGGGACCATGCGAGCAGTAATTTATTGCTAATTTTACAGTGGGTAATGTTAGACAAGGACATTAGAATTTGTCTAAATCAAAAAAAATTCTCTGTCTCCCACATCAAGGGCTGTGTGCTAAGCGTTTTCTAATATTGCATTGCATAAAGCTGAAAATAAATTGTACTGAAGAGACACAGTCAAAATCCAAGCAAAGGCATGCCATTTTTCTCACTTCCCATATTAATTTTGACTCTGAGCCATCTCCTTTGTCTTCCTGTTCCTACCTATTCGACACATTTGGTGGAAGGGCAAAAAAGCATGTTTGAATCCTCCATCTCATCTCATCTCCTCTTTGTGTGTATGGGTTGGTTGTTTTGAACTTTACGTAGGATTGGAAGGTTGTTTTCTTGGTTGCAGCGACGCTTGTGTTTGACTTGAATTAGAAGGGCTTTTCATTCTTTATGAGAAGTGAGTCTTGGTCCTTGATCCCAGAAGGTAGATCAACCTTAATTTCAAGTGAAAGTCCTGCATCTTCAAATACCTTCCCGTGTCAGTTAAAGTTCAATATTCTTGAATTGCAGACATAGGGATGAGGCAAATATGAAGTCTAGGGCAAGTGTGAAGGATGTAAGAGAAAATGCAGATGTTTCTTGTGATGCTACTCTCCCCTCTCCTTCAGGGCTTCTCCAGCCTGTCAGCTGGAACGGAGTGATTTGATTACTTTGTAGTGTTAAGCTAAAAGAATAAATCTAAGTGCCTTGGGAATGGGGAACCAATCCAACAATCAAAAACAAACAAGTTAATAAATGTGAAGCATTTCTGCACGGTGCTGCTGCAGAAATGCTACTTACAGAAATGCTTGAGGGCAGCCCTGACTATTGGACCAGTCAATTAGTGTAAGTATGTTCACTGTACACACCACCATTAATTGGATGCTGGGGGGTGCGCTGTGTGTTTTTGAAGGAGAAGTGCATGTCTTCTGTTGGTTGTAAATTACGAAAATCTCGACTGTCGCAGGCTGAACTGTTTATTGCTCACCCCCTTGCTTCCCAGTCACTCTGACATATCTTTATGAAGCTTGACTGAGGCAATCTTAATTGCCCTTTCTTTAAAATTATTCTGGCTCTATGCATCATCTACAAATTCTGTTTTCCCCCAGTCAGCTCTTCTCTCCTCCTGCACCAGATCCCTAAAATGTAGCATCTGAGTTACCGTCCGCAGAGGCTGTTTGAAATCCACTCGGACTGGTTTCTGATGCCCACGTGCCAGGCTGTGTACAGGCGGGAGTCGTTTGTAAGGACAGCGTGCATAGCAATATTGTGAGCCTCAGCAACAGTGTCACGTGCTGTTGTATGAGAAAACCCCTACTGCTTGCCTGCGTGGAACTGATTTTGGATGTTGGTACTTGTGCAGATAAGGCGGGGACTAATTACCAGAAGTCTTACGCCAGCCCGTAGCTTTAATTTTATCATATCTAAAAATGGCAGTAATAGCGAACTAGCGGTTAAGTGACCGATTCTGCCTGCCCACGAGTCCTCCCTTTGGAACATCTATCTTAGTAACTCTGTGGCTGCTATTTCAGTTTTTAAAACGGTCACCCACTTTGTAGCCTCAGCTAGTCTAGCACACGTCCCTTCGTTGGCATTCACACCCGGAACAGGACGCGGGTATAGGCCTTTGCATGAGGACCGCAGAAGACGCGCCACTGAGCGCTCCGCCACCTGCTACACATGACGTAGTGAAGCAAACTGTTAAACTTCACATGGAGCTTAGGGCTTGATTAACTTAAATTACCCTCCTGTCGTACGTGTTTGCAATGCCGAGGGGATTAGGTGGCATATATTTTCAAGAAATACATGTTCATTATTAAGAAAGGTTATGCAATAACATCCAGTGGTCATTTCCTCTTGGAGCGTGGCTCTGTGTCTGTAGCGTAATTTGTTTGTTTGTGCATCCTGCTGGATCCCGGCGAGGAGGTGGCCCAGCACTGCAGGCACAAGCTGAGCAGGTCCGCAGCGCCGGGCGGCCCAGCTGCGCGGGCTGGTGCTGCCCGAGCCACCGATGGAGGACAGCCAGAGACCTCGGGGCGTAGAGGTGAAGAGGTCCAAAGTACGAGGAGGCAATGGTAGGGGAGAGTGACCAGGGATGGGCTGAAAGCCAAGGAGACCCAGGGAGAGCTGAGGAGGCTGGGCAGGTAAACGGGGGAGGATGGAGGCATCACAGGTCCAGACCCACCTTGGGAGGGCTGGGTTCCCTCACGTGCCTGCTCTTGCCAGGGCCAGCATCCACTATTGCTTCCAGTCGAGTAGTGAGGGTTTCCTGCATGCAAACTCCCTGAACACGGACCTACAGACAGTGCTTTTCTTAATCTCCATTGTCTTTTTTTAAGTTTGCGACTCTTGCTTTTTTGCCTCCTGCTCCTGCTTCTATACCTTTGTTGTGATTGCTCAGCTGGAGAAATTGGACTTTCTTAGGAGCAGCGAAGAGATGCTCCAGGGAGCTGACCCTGTGTCGCCTCTTCTGGGAGCAGGCACAGTGCCGGGGCTGCACACCTGCGATCCCGGGCATGTGTTGGCTTGATTTATTTTGTTTAGAAGAGGTTTTTTCTCTGGGTGAGCATGGTGTTTGGGCAGCCTGGCTACTGAACAGCTTGACCGGAGCACAGAGCTGCTGTTCAGCGTGCAGCTGTGGTACGTGCCGGTTGGCTTTGAGCCGGTGCTAACACTGGGACAAAAGTCAAGGTACGTCTGTGCTGCTGCCCTTGTGTAAATTCACTGGTTCAGGCAGAAATAGTGAAGACTGCTTTCACTTGACTGACCTGATGGTTGCATGAGCTAAGTCTGAGCTGCAGAAGTTGCTTAAGACATTAAGAAAATAATCTGGCACTTGACCCACGTGGAACAGCAAAAGTGCTGGAGCAGCGTCACTAGCCTTCCCTGGGCCAGCCTCGCGGGCATGTCTACCTGATATCATGATCAGAGGGCTGGAGCACCTCCCCTACGAGGACAGGCTGAGAGCATTGGGGTTGTTCAGCCTGGAGGAGAGAAGGCTCCAGGGACACCTTACAGTGGCCTTGCAATACTTACGGGGGCCCGCAGGAAAGATGGGGAGGGATTCTTTATCAGGAGGTGTAGAAACAGGATGAAGGGTAGCAGTTTCAAAGTGAAAGAAGGGAGATGTAAATTAGATACTAGGTAGAAGTTTTTTACTATGAAGGTGGTGAGACACTGGAACAGGTTGCCCAGAGAAGCTGTGGTAGCCCCCTCCCTGGAGATGTTGAAGGCCAGGTCAGCTGAGACTTTGAGTAACCTGGTCCAGTGGGAGGTGTCCCTGCTCATGGCAGGGGGCTTGGAACTAGGTGATCTTTAAGGTCTCTTCCAACCCAAACCATCCTTTGTTTCAATACATCTCGCTATGCCTCTGGTTTAGAACATCAGCTGAGCTGCTGAGGAACCACCTTCCCAAATCTCCTTCAACAGAAATTTGGGATCTTAGGGTGGCCTTAGATTCTGTCAATCTAAGATGGTCCTGTTCTCTTCTGCAGCTGTCTCTAAAGCATTTTAGCTTCTCTGGAGTAAGGAGACGTAATTCAGGGTTTGTAAAGGCAGATGGGAAAGTAAGTGATTCTTTGGTTCTCTCCGAGAGCTTTTTTACACACAGAAAGAATGAGTCACTCAACACTTCATTATTGAATAGGAGCTGATTTACAAGTGTGTATGCTCTGAGGTGAATGTCGGTGGATGAACTCCTGTAGTTCCTCCATGACCATACTATAAACGGGCTTCAGCCAGTTTGATGTAATCCATTCTGTGGCACTCTGCTGTCTTTTGAAATGGAAGCATCATCCTTCTTATGATCTTCTGAAGGCTAGAAGGCCGATTAGCATGGGAATTCCTGATTAGCTTTAATTCAGTTCTGCTACTCCAGGAAAGCATAGTTCCTGAATTGCACAAAGACAGACTCTGCAAACACGGATCTAAATCAGCGTACTGGAGATCCTGTTGGTAGGTGTGGTGACTATGATTAATATTTACTTGATGCCTTTCATCTTCCAAGTACTTTACACAGAACAAGGATTTAATCTTCACAAAAGCTGTATGAGTTAGGTGAAGTAAGTTTTACTGTCTTTGCTGCATTAGTAAAGGCAGGGAAACTGAAGCAAAGAGATAAAAGTAGTTTGCTTATGGTTACAAAGGCCAGTGCTAAACTGTGGAATTTCTGTTTCTGTGTCCAGACTAATGTCTCTTCCTTATAAGAAGCAGCAGCAGGACAAACTTATGAGTAAGAACATGACAAGAATTTAGTGAGGCAATATGAACTTAGCAGGTGTTGCAGCTGTATCTGTGGCTCTGATGCTGGTGCCCTGCTGAGTGATCTCCTTTGGCACCGCAGTCTCACATCCACCCTTATGAACGCATCACCACAGATTGCTGCTTGAGTTGCAGAGTATCTGAGGACCTTTTCTTAGGCTGATATAATAGCTCAGTTTAGTCACTGGTCCAGCTGGCCCATGGAAGACATAAGTATGTGTTGTGATTTCTGGAGTAAAATAGTTTCTGCTGGAATGAGTACAATGAGGTGCATACATGATTTTATTCAACTCAGTGACTTCTTAGGGATGTTCCTTCAGAGATGCACTACGAAGTGCTTACATTATATTGTTGCAAGTGATCTCATATGGAAAAATTATTTGTTTGCCTTTAGCTTGGATAGGGCTTCTCACAGGGCTCAGTTTAAGTGTATGCTCAAGTGCCTTGCTGCATCAGGGCCCTCCTAGAATCATAGAATGTCAGGGTTTGGAAGGGACCTCTAGAGATCATCTAGTCCAGCCCCGCTGCCAGAGCAGGATCACCCAGAGCAGGTCACACAGGAACACGTCCAGGTGGGTTTTGAAAGTCTCCAGAGGAGGAGACTCGACACCGTCCCTGGGCAGCCTGTGCCAGGGCTCTGTCACCCTCACAGGAAAGAAGTTTCTCCTCATGTTGAGGGGGAACTTCCTATGTTCTAACTTAAACCCATTATTTCTTGTTCTGTTGCTGGGCACCACTGAGAAGAGATTGTCTCCTTCCCCTTGACACCCACTCCTCAGATATTTCTATACGTTAATAAGGTCCCCTCTCATGCTTCTATTTTCAAGACTAAACAGCCCCAGTTCTCTCAATCTCTCTTCACAGGAGAGATGTTCAAGTCCCTTGATCACCCTCGTAGCTCTCTGTTGGACTCTCTCCACTAGGTCCCTGTCTCTCTTGAACTGGGGAGCCCAAAAGTGGACACAGTATTCCAGGGGTGGTCTCACCAGGGCAGAGTAGAGGGGTAGGAGAACATCCCTAGCCCTGCTGGACACACTTTTCTTAATGCAGCCCAGGATCCCATTGGCCTTCTTGGCCACAAGGGCACATTGCTGTCCCATGGACAACTCACTGTCCTCTAGGACTCCCAAGGTTTTTTCTCCATGGGGCTGCTTTCCAGCAGGACATCCCCTAATCTGTACTGGTGCCTGGTGTTATTCCTCGCCAAAGGAATTACCAGCCAAGGAGGAATGCCCAGCAAAGGCTGTCACCCTGAGCTGCACACCAGCAGAGAAGTTGTCGAGGGCCCAAAGGTAGTTTTTTGGTTTGAAGAGCTTCCTATCAAGATGAGTCAGTGGACGAAGCTTAACATCTGAGAAAGTTCTTAATCTGAGAAGGCATCTGACCTTTTGAAAGAGAAACCTCCTTTGTTGACGCGTTCGAGCTGTGTGCACCCTCGACTGGGTGGTAGAGCCAAAATGGAAACCCTCACCTGGGGAGGCTGTGCTGGGAGCCTCCCTCCCTCTGGACGGGGAAGACCAATCGCATTTCAGTTCCTCTGATCCCACCTTCGCAGAGGAGGAGCAGGTGCCCTTGCCTGAAACTGGAATTGGCTCAAAGATAACGCTTGTAGAAGCCACTTTGTTTGGTCTAGATTTGACTATAAATTCAGTCTCCTGTTTCACATGGAGTAACGATTTTTATGCTGCGGTGAGGAATTGCCAGGCGAGAGGAGGGAGACGGCAGAGCAGAGCGGTGCAGCCCTTCTCTCCTTGTAAGGCCATGGTTCAAAATGTTTAATTAGTTGTTTCAAAACGGTGGCTCCTCTCCTTTGAGGAAAGAATGATGTATCAGCAAAAGCTGACCAAATTGATGTAGCAAATCAATTCTATGGTAATCCGTTTATTTAAACTTTGGTACTTAATTTTATAAGCCCTTCTCAAGTGCTCCTGTTCATTAGCCGGTATTCTTTTATGCTATTGCTTGGAGGTTTGTGCTGCAGATAGCAAAATGGCCAGGACACGCCACTCGAAACTGCCTCTAAATGTAATTGAAGCAGGTCTGCAATAATAGTGCTAAAAGAAGAGCTATTTAGCAGCGTTATTAATGAGCGAAAAGTTCAGGCAGGATTATGAAAAAGTAAATTTTTATTAAGAGTGGAGGAGCTAGAAGAATGGACTGATTGCCCTGAGTCCTCTGGGCCCTCGAGCAATCAATTTCCCTTTCTAGTGTTCAGTTACTTGCTAATTGTATTGATTTTTATCAAATATGTGTACAAATCAATTTTATATTTTAGTGCTGTTAAAAGCTTCCTTCCTTCCTTGCAGGCAGTGCTGCTCTGATCATGCTCATTGTCTTCCTTTATTTTAATGCTTTTAATCTTGATGCGTGTTTTCGTTAAGACGTGCGTGTTTTTCTTTAGGACTTTGAACCGGGTAGGGATTTTACCTAGATACTCGGGGTTGGAGGTGGATTGTGTTGTGGAAAAGTTGTAACCAGAAGCAAAGAAGGGGATAAATGCTGAACATGATGCATTCTTATTCAGTAAACATGAAAATGAAGTTGGGGTGACAAAAATTAAACTCCTAGAATAACATGAGCTGGTTTATCAGTACAGCCTCCAACGTTTCTGAAAACTGAGTCACTCGGGCCCTTCAAGTAAAGTGGATGCTGGAGACAGCTCTAAGAAAAGTGAATGTATTGAACTCTGAACAAAAGAAACCAACATTCTCCATTTGTGTTTGTTTATGCCCATGGCGATTTAAATTGTTCCTGTCAAACGTACCTATTCCTGAGATAGCATACGCTCGTGCTCTCTTTTTAATGTAAGCTACACAGTTTGGAGTTGAGGAGAATCTCTCTGGCTGTATGTGGAAGCCTCAGAAATTGGCTCTCATAATTGAAATGTTTGAGGTATGTTCAGCGCTGCCGGAGATGGTGGGAGAGACTTTGAACTTTTAACAGTGTGAGCAGTAGCCATGAGAACAAGCAGAGTTAGAGCTCACTTAATGTTACACTGCAGAGTTTATGACACTGTGTATTCTGCTCTTATTGCCAAGGCACTTTAAAAAGAAATAAAATCTTATACTTTTCTTTGGGAGGGAAGAGTTGCATTAGCAAGTGTCCAGGTATATACACATATCCAGTAAAAACACACTTTACATTAAAGAATCTAATACAGCAGTGGAAACATAAAGAATTTTTTATTTCACATTGATCACTTTGGTGTTTTTCTGCTCTGCCCTGCTTCCACTGATGTTTATTCCTTACACAGGGATCCCAGCTGGGAAAGCCAGCAGAAACCACAAGTTTCTCAGCCTCTCTTGTCTGCCGGTAGCTGCTCCCAAAGGCAGTGGTGCTGTGGTATGAGAAGACATACACAAGCCCTCCTGCCAGTTGGGATGGCACGTCAGAACCTGGCTGGTGGCTCGCTGGGAGCCCCCCGACGGCAGCTGGCTAAGAGGCAGGTGTCTCTGTTACCCCGTAACGCGGCTGGGCTGTGCTCCCTGCCTGCCGCGGCGGCTTTTCTTGCGACAGGGCGCTTGGTATTTTCAAATCCAGTCCAGGCACCGCAACCGTAATTGTCGGTGTAATGTTCTAGAAGGCGGTTGGAGAAACCGGTCGGATTCTCCTTTGATCTCTGCGCATGGTGAGATTCCTCACTGCGCTCCCGGCTGGAGCGAGGGGGCCACATTCTGCCCGTACGAGCAGCCGCCCGCCCCGCGGAGCTGCCAGGCTCTGTCACCTGAGGGGCGAGGGCTGGGCGGGAGGAGAGCCTCTGCCAGTGCTGCCTCTGGCTCGACGTCGCCTTCTCGAAACCATGAGCGCGTTTTGGTCGTTAGGCTTCCACGGCACCTCTCGCACGAGAAATCACAGCCTGGATAAGCCGTATGAGGGGTCATTATAACACAGAGAAGATAAATGTACCGGTTCTGCTGGAGGCTGTCCTCAGGCTGTTTGTTATGTGTCTCTAACACTGTCACTACATCACACACTTCCTCGATCTCCGTATTACCCTACAAGCCTGTCTAATGGGATCCTCTGTTGCTGATTCCGGCTTACCCTGACCTACTTCTTTCTTGTGTCCCAGCAAGCTGTCAGGAGCTATCAGAGCACTGGGAGCTGAAATAAACACTCACTGAGGGGAAAAGCAAGGCTGTCTCTAGTGAATTTAATTAGCTTTGTTTAACTGGCTTGTTTGCTTTGTAAATCACATCATTTTTAGTCAAATTTAAGGGATAGGAAAAAATAAAATCTGTAATTACAATCAAATGATGCACAACCTTATTAAAAGTCAAGGGTCTTAGAAGTTCAGTGCAAAAAGTCGTTTAGTTTGTAACACATTTGCAGCACTGTGAATATTTTAGGGGGAAGAAGGATGGATGTGAGATGCTTTTTGGTTTGGGGCTCTTTTCAGACAGGAGGGAGATAGTTGTCATCGAGCCAATATCTTTATCTTTTCTTGCATTTGAGGAAAAAAAAGAAATTGCTGGTTTTCTTAGTTAAGACTTGAGTATTTTCATCAATATTGCAAGCTTGCTAGATAAAATTTTTGGATCCAAATAAATTTTTTTACTGTTCCTTTCTGTCCTGTGGCCTAAGCATCAGTGTATTGTTATCCAAAGCTTGAATCCCTGCTGTTGTGTGAAACCGTGGTTTAAATCACGGCTTCCTTTTGCACTTCTGTTGCATTTTTGAGCATGAGAATAGAAGTCATTGTAATTTTGGCTCTGCCAGACAAATGAAGCACTGACTCGACAAGTCATCACTGGGTTGAATTTGAAAGTGCTTACAGTGTTTTTATCAGACAGTATGTTATGCCTTTCAGGTGCTTTACTGTATTTCAGTGTGGCGCATATTTCTTCTAACAATTGATGTTCTTGCTCTTGTCAGCATAGGGTCTAATCCTCTTGCTGTTGAAAATGATAAAAGCCCTATGAATTCCTAATATGTCTTATCAAAATCTGGCTAAAATATAAAATGCCTGACCCCAACGTCTGATTCTTCTTCGGCGGAAATATTTCTTCCTTGCACCATGCATGCATACTGATAGAGCCTCCTGAGTACATGGCTTATAGAAATACACCCGTCCTTGTGCTGAGCTGCAGCGTGAACAGAAAAGGATTAAAAGACCACTGAGAAAGAAATGGGTATGGATGAACTTGTAGTGTGAAAAAAAAAGAAGGTAAAAATGCCGGATAAAATGACTACCCAAGAGTATGAGAGGAATTAAAAATCTGTTTCACGAAGCTTCAGTACTTCTTCCAGTCCCTTGAAAAGTATGTAAGATTGTCCATCCTGTAGTACCGCACTGAGAATTACTCATGGTAATAATGTCATTGAGGAGTGTAATGAGCAGCCTGATTGCTCAATGACTCCTGAGTAACTCACTTAGTGGTCACTGGGAGATTTCAGAGAGAGAAAAGAGAAATGTTCTTTCCTCAGCAGGAGTTTTGGAGGTCCCTGGGCTCCACTGGAGCATCGGGCTGGAAGTTCTCTGCCATGCCAGGGGGAGAAGTGATATGGAACTCTTACAAAAAGAAACACATTGGGAGACTTGAAGTGATTTGACAGAATTTAATCAAACCATGAGCAGCCAGGTGTGTGGGGTAAACCAGCACTAAGGTACGGGAATCAAGTGAGCTGGGTTTGCTGTGTTACCGCAGTGGGGAGTGAGGTGAGGAAGGCTGAGACGTCCCAGCTGAAGCATTCACAGACCTTCAATAACCCCACTGAACAGAGACCAGAAAATTTGAAGTGTTCCAACTTCAGAAACTTTGCTTGCATTGTGCTGCTTTACCAGCTTTTGTCTCCTCCTTGAGGACTGAGGGCTTAAGTATTTTTGGCATCTGTAGCTGAGAGGTGTAGAATGGGAGGAATACAAGTCCTTCTCCTGGGTCATCGCTCCAGAGAAAGTGGGTGAGGGAGGTGTCGTGGAGCTTTTATCCTGGCCATGGACGTGGATAGCAAGAAAAAAGTTATGGTTATAATATTCCCTGGCGGGAAAATGTGTGGCAGAGCGGTGAGATAGCGAGGGGGCTGAAGGTAAATGCCCATTTGGACCCGTGAGCTGCACCTCACTGCACCTGAGAACGGAGTGTGAGGACAAAAAGACTTCGGCACTGTGGGAAAGTGGGAATTTAGTGTGTTTAGCAGCAAACATGATTAATTGATGCGTGCCTGTCACCTCTGTGATAGCACCCTTGTCCCTCCATTCATCTCCCTGGGAGTGAGAGAGCGGCTCCCTGCTCAGAGGGCACGTTTTTCGTGGTGTAAATCAGGAGCCAAGAAAGGGATCTGTCCCGGCGCCTCTCTCTGCACTTCGAAAAGTGCCTGGCGTGTTTTGGGCACTGCTGTAATCTGAGTAATAAGCACTTAATTCCAAGCTCATCGTATTTGGTTGAAGTTGTTCTGTTAAATGATGCTTTGCCTGGAGGACACCGAAAGGGGCAAATGTTCAGTAAGACTTGAGTCGTTTAGCTTAAATCAACCTCCTCCTACCCACTATTGACATATAAAGAGAACCAATGAGGCATGTTTAATTACACATGCAACGAGTTTACAATTAGTCTGCAGACAGTGATTTTTTTTTTATTATTATTTTCTTTTGACACAGCAAGGAAAGATTTGATCCTGCAAGAGGTCTTATTAGCTGTAATATGAGCAAGGCTGTGGGTTTGTTTGTTGGGATTTTTTTCCATTTTAAATGTAAGTGGAATGTTTTTATCTTCTAGGTCAAATGATTTAATCTGATGCTCTAATGTTACATGGTTTAGCAATCCTTCTGCTCCCCTTCTGCTTGTAATAAGTGACAAAGGTACGGCTTCTTGCTTGATAAATGGGTTAACAGTATTCACAAGGCAGGTAATAGAAATCCATATTAATAGGTGGAAATTGGCTCTTGATGCCAGGCAGGAGAGTCTAATGAAAGTATTATTGTTTTAGCTTCCAGCTCCTTTGGAAGCTGAAAGCTAAATGCCTGTATTACATTCTTATTACCTATTTATCACACCATATAGCTGAGTGGATGTTTATTAAATTACATTCATGTTTAATGCCAGTTTGTATACTTTTCACTGAACGTGTTCTCAGAGGAAATTTTCTGGAAGCATTTCAGAAAAGCACAAGTATTTTTCCCATTCTCTTTTTATAAATTAAAACCATTGTTTTCAACTGTCAATATACAATTGGCTTGGAAATTAAATTGTTTCCTGCTAAGCCCTAAGAAGCTAAACCTGCTCTATTTAATTTAGGGAATAAATATTTAAAAATCTGAAAAACACACGGTGTTCTTGGGTACTGTTGATTCTATTTTAGTCTTTGAAAATACCCAAGATCCCAAGAGTTGGGCTTACCTAGTTTCAGCTTTAATTTAGCATTAAATTGCTTCATCGGGGATTTTATATATGACCTTCTGTATGTTTGTGATTCTTTTGAGAATATTTAAAATAGTACTGAATACCATCAAAGATAAGAAATTATTAGCCTGTTTATTAATATACCTACTTATGGTGCTTCTCCAGTTCTGCATTATTTTCTTCTTAAGCAGCACTTTCAATTCATTCCATTTAGATGAAAAGGAAAAAAAAAAAAAAGAAAAACCACAAAACCCCAGCACAGCTCAAATTTTCCCACATAGCTTTGACCTGGAGAGTGTTGGGATCTCAAGGGCTTTCTGCACCTTGTGGGAAGAAAAAAAAAGAAAAAAGAAAAAAAAAGGAAGGTAGGATTGCATTTTCTTCCACTGATAGTAGTCAGAGCTTCTCCCCCTTGTCAGGGCACTGCAACTGCCCCGCATGGTGGGGTGATTTGGCTTCGGTCACAGCGTGAGTCAGGTGAGGACCATGGCTGGTAGCCAAGGGCTCCTGGTTGCCCTCTCTGCCTCACACAGCAGAGTCACACCGCTTCCTTCCCTGAGCCAGCATCCTGCCCCGATGCCCATATCCTGAGGTTACAACCCAGACGAGAGGGATGCCCAGCTTTTTTGGAAGCTGTGCTTTTGCTGGTCCTGGGCTGCAAACACCCATGGCTGGAAATCTGTGCCAGTTTGTTTAAGCAGTCCCGAAGAGGAGGTTTGACTCCCACTCTCACACTGAGAAATACCCATAAAGCATAGAAATACCTGGGGCTTGGTGCAGGTGACTCCCATGTGCTTGCAGAGAGCCTCGGCAGCTCTTGCAGACATCATGACCATGGATGGAAGCAGCTCGAGTGCCGGTGAGGTGCAGGGGGTCCTGCTTGGAGCATCAGGCTGTAAGATCTGGACTCAAGTGAGAAAGACAAAGATCTTTAGTAAAGGCATTGATAGCTGCTGTGTGCTTGAAGTTTAAGTTCAGTGGAATATTATACTGATCTATCAATGCAATCTGTTAAATACTGTGATTTGAACCATGCTTACTTGCTTATGTTAAGAAGAAATAAATAAATCAGAGCTGCTCCGTGCATTTCAGCTCTCTGCTCTGCAGACAATAATGCAAACACTCTCACCTCTGCAATGAGCAAGTTAATCACTTGATCGCTTTTACTAAAATTTTGCAGCCACTGCCCATTAAAGATTATCTTTTTCATTAGTGGGTCCTAAACATGCACAGTGACCAAACTTTCAAGTTAGAGAGACTGAAAAAAAATCTGTGTAAAAGAATGTCGTGTTATGCTCTACTTAGTACTGATTTGCATTGTTAATTTAACAGAACAGTTCAAAACACAGTTGTAATCATGCTACCATTTTTTTTAGATAATGGGAAGAGAAACAGTCAGTCTCCTGGAGTATGTGGAACATATGAGAAAGTAGTATGTTGAACAAATTTTAGCAGGCCTATTGGGTTTTGAAATTTCAGTTATCTTGCATCAGCAAATATTATTAACATTTTAAGAGCCTTTGCAAGTGTTCCTTAGATTTTATATATGTAATGATATATATCCGCTAAGAAAAGTTAAAATATATTTGCGTATGTGTATATATAGAGAGAAACGCCATCTCTGTTAAGCATTTCAGATGTCATGGGAATAAGCTCTTTAAACTGTTATTCTTTCAGTTTTAATAACCGTAAGTTCCTTTTCAGTACTTGCACCTCTGCTTTACCTCTGTGTTCACTCAATTTGGTAGAGACTCTCTGGACTAAATAGTTTCATTTCTGCTTATGGCTGGTCTCTAATAGTTTTCATTCTTTTGCCTTCTCAGATCTCAATCAATGCTTCAGTATATTTGCTGTAAGCACTGCAGGGAATGATTGTTCTCTTTCCTGTACCTCAGTAAAACGCATCGCAGCACTTTACTGGTTCCCTGTTTTGTAACACCTTTAAAATATGGATCGGTTTCAGTCAAGATGCATACGGTGCTTTCTTAAATTATACTGCTGGACATGTTGCATTAGATCCCTTTTCATGTAATATAACAGTACAACAGAACTTTGGAAGAGCATTGGAATTCATCTGAAAGACATTCATAATAAAGCTGGTATTTTTTGACCTACCTTTGTCTTTTTCCGTATTCCAGGCACCTGTAATTGACTGTGTTAATCTGTTTTGTTTAATGAAGTTCTTTAAGATGGGACTTTGCCAATTGGTGTTTGGGCAAGTCTTAAGTAAGATTTTTTTTTTATTATTTTCGAAAGTTATTATCTTACTCTCCCACAGTTTGTGTGCATTTGAGTTACGTGAGATTCTGGCCTTGGAAATCACCACAAAGTGCTTTGCGTGAGGTAGAGATCTCATAGATCCTACACGTAACTGCAAACAGCAGCAAAATCACTTCCACGTTTAATATGTTTGGATGGGGAATGCCCAAGAAAATGTATTTCTGAGCCCTGTATTGTTTGTTAAGTCACGCTGGCGCACAAGCGAGGGCCCGAGGAAAAGTTCGGGAACGGCGGAGCTTGATGGCACAGAGAGCGAGGGAGAAACTTGTTCGTGGAGCCTTTCTGTTGAGATAGTTCGTCGGCTGTTTATTGATTGCGCAGGTCAGTGGTGAAAGGTCAGCAGCTCTGCTGCGTCGGCAGATAAAGATAGAGGAATGGCATGTTGAGGTCACATTGGAAAGGAATTCAGTCACGCTGAAGAAAGAACGTTTTAAACCTGTATTTACTCAAAAAGGGATGTGAGGTATTGGGCTTGCACATTTACAACCCTTCAGTCTAAGATGAAGAAACCTTTTTCTCAGCTGTCCGTAGGAGTTCTCCCCTTCTCTTGGCAATCCCTTGTTAAGAGTTGAGCAATTCTGAGGAATTTTTAGCTTATCGCCATTACTCCTTGCATCTGCTTTTGTTTCTTGCAAAGCATTAGAAGGATAATTCTTGGTGCAAAGAAACGCTGGCAATTTTTTTCTGAACTACCAAATTTTGAAGCAAATGTGCTCTGATTAATTTAAACATTTTTTTCTTTTTTTTTTTCTTTCTCAAAGTGCCTGTAGAGTGCTGAGCACTGTTTATGCAGTTTATTTCTATTGTGATTTGCTTTTACCCTATTTGAAGGTACCTGTTGCATGTCAGAGCTGAGATTTAACACACCTGAAAAATAAACTGTTCAGGACAGAATTTAAATCAGGAGGATTCAGGTCTTGTCTGAACAAGGTAGTGAACTGATTATCACCGGATTTATGCTGTGGTTGAGACAGGCTGGGTAAATCTCCCTTTTCATTTTTATTTACCTCCATTAAGAACCAATTTAAATGAAAGCTAATAGGCCATTATTATACTTTAGAAAGTGTTCTTGTACGAAGAGCTCAAATTCATACTTTTAAGTAGTCTGATGCAGATTTGTTGTGTGGGTAAGGTATAAAGTAGATGGCTAGCAGTTTTCTGGAGTTGGGAGCCAAAACACGTTCCAGTAAACATGGTATTTTCTCTGATGCAAAGTCCTGGTCCAGACTTGCCCTGTCCACTTAATCCCTGGAAGTGGTGCAGAGTCTCTCAGGAAACTACACCCAGACACGAGGATAACCTTGTGGAGACACAGCTTTGGCAGTCCCTTGGCGAAGCAGGTGGCAAAGAATGTGCTCATTTCCTTTGTCAAGTTTGGCGTAAAGGCAATATAAGATTTGCCTCTGTAGAAGATGTGAGAAAAGATTTGTATGTTGGAGGCAGGGTTGCTTTGACTGATGATTTTAATATTGCCACTTATTCTAGCCTTCTAAGCTCCAAAATTACATTTAAAAAAAATCTATGTCTCTTACTACAGTGACTCAAAACCCTTGAGTTTATGATCAGGGTAGTTTTTTTAATATTTTAATATTAAAACTAATAAATCCTGCCTGTTGGATGTTCCAAGACTGCTCAGGTAGTCTGCTTCCCCCCCTGCCAGCCTTGATGCGAAGCACTGTGTAAAGATAAACGCTTCTGCTTTCATGCAGTTCCATGAAGACACTCAAAACTTCTCTAGAGAAGATGCTAAGGAGCACGTCCCCGCCAGCAGCTGTGGTCACCTTCTGCATCATCACTGCCAGCCGGGGCTTCTGCTTGCTCAGCTTTATAAGTTCATATTTTCCAAGTGCAGTCCCGTCTGTACCTCACAGGGAACACAGTAAAAAATGAATGTTTCATTCATGGTGTGCAACTGCCTTATCTCTGCTCTTGCCCAGCAGCCCATGTGTGTGGGGGTGCAGAAAATGGTGTTTTTCCAAGCTCTGCCCGTGGAGCAGGGTCCACCGGCCGGAGGCGGCTGCTGCGCCCTGCTCTGCTGTGGTCGCTGCAGGACAGAGCTGCTGCTGCCAGCTGTTGGAGCAAGATAGCTGTGGTGGGTGGGTGAAATTTTGATAATATAGGGAAGGAAGCTTTTCGGTGGCTGAGAGCAGCATTTATCTTGTGTACTGATGTGTGGCAGTACTCCTATGATTCCTCATAGGTCTTGTGAATACTGGAGGAGAGGGGTGAGAGATGTGTATGATGTTAGATCAATAGTGACTGTAATAAAAAAACGACCAAAGGAAAAATGACTAAACTGAATTTTAGTCTCGTTTATGAAGCAAAAAGGAGTCTAAAGGATGCAAGGGATACACTGTTACTTGCCTGAAGTTGCTGAGTCACATCCTGCTCCATCCAGAAGTAACTACATGTTGGCATCTAAATGCTGTTGAGTCACCTCTGCAATATGAACTGGTAGTTTGCATTCATACATCAGAAAAGCGGCTCTATTTAATAGTAAAAAAAAAAAAATTAAATCGTTAAGTGATACTTTTGCAAGGGGCTGCCCCAGAAGAACCTCTGGAAGGGATTAGGATTTCCTTTGGCAAAAGGCAGGGAAAACTTTGGTGAGGAACTTGCCCCAGGTAGCTGCTGGAGGAAAGTGTGGATATAGCAAATACCCAGCTGGCAGCGTTGGCCGGGAACACATCCTGGAGGCAGCGCTGAAGGTGCTGGAGCTACCGGCTTCCTCCGTTTCGTTATCACACAGTCCCAAAACCTGAAGCGGGTCCCGAGGAGCAGACTCCTACAACTCTGGGCAGAGTGACTTGCCAGCACCGTACCCAAAACACCGTGACTGTGTTTTCTGCTGTGCGTGCCCTCCTCTCGCAAAGAATCAGGCCTTTGTCTGACCAACTCCTTTCTCCTTTTCTTTTCTTTCTGAAGTTTTCAGTTGGCGACTAGGAAGGAGGGGCAGGGAGGGGGGCAGCCTGCAAAGATGAAGCAGCTCATGAAAAGAAAGCTGCTGAATAGGCAAATTGTTTTATCTGGATGGGTTTTGTGTTCCTGACTGTGTTGCAAGGGAAGGTACAGTAGAAACCGTGTTTGGGCTCTTTCTCCAGCCAAGAGATCGCTCTTCCTCCTGCTTCTTCGAGTGCTCCAAAGCTCTGAGCGTGTGTTATCTGTTTCCCCCTGAAGAAATCCATTTGCTGATGATGGCATTTCTGTTTAGTAACGGCCGTGTTTACACGCTGTAAAAAATGTGAGCTGGTCTAAAGGATTCCACAGCTTTTTGCGCCCCCACAAAGTGGTATTTCCTATGGCAGTTGACTCCAGAAAGGTCCTGTGTTTCCAACCTCATTTGCTTAACAGTCTGGAAAGAAGACTGGGAAGCTGAGGATAAATCGTCTGCGTGAGCTTTAGAAGGAAGTTGGAAGCCCGGCCTTGGAGTGGGGATCCCAACTTGCCTCTGGTATTTGCTGAATCTTCTCCTGTTTCTCTCTTCTTCCTTTAAAAAAAAGTCAGGGCTAGCTGAGGCTCTGGTTGGCTGGTGGTCACTTCGGTAGCCCCGGTAATCCCAGGCTCCAGCCTCAGATGTGTTGATAGTCTTTGAAATGGAGAGGTGATGGCCTCTGTATTATTAAAGGTCATCAGGCATCTGGTACGAGCTAAAAGGATTTTGTGCTGTGAAGGCAGAAGAGCAAAAAGGATGTATAAATTTTTAAAAGAGGAATAGAATAGAAACAAAAAATTGTGGTAAATTTAGTGCCTCAGCTTCGACCCGGCGGGAAAGGGCAGGAAGGTAGGATGTGTGTGTCCAGGCAAAAAAACCTGATTAAATAAGTCCTGTTGATTCAGGGCCCTTGAAAGGAGAATTCCTCATCTGGTGTGGCTGGGGTTTTTCCCATCCTGAACTGTGTCGGTGGGACGCTGAAATCCTCATCAGGGGTGAGGGAGAGGAGTGGGGCTTGTTGGCCTCTTATGTGCTGAAATTGTAATTTAACAACAAGGGGGGCTTTAGGGCTGCTGGAAGTTTTCATCTGAGAATCAAGTGCTAAGGCATCACCCCTGCTCCAAGGTAGAAAAACAGCACGCAGGGCTCTCCGCAAACACAATGGCTCTATCTTGCTCTATTATGCCACAGAGGAGTGGCTTGCTTAATCTCTGAAATTAATAGAGCAGAGAGGAAACGGCTCTTAAAGAGATGTGTGTCTGCTTCCTTCCTGTGCAGCGCACAGGGAGCCTGGGGCTGTGAGGTAATGTCATTTCACATAACTAGAGGGCTCTTCTTATAAAAGAACATTACAGTAAGTGTAGCGAGTTTGGAATTTTTGACTTTTCAGTGTGGTTTTTTTCCTGCTCTGGTGGCGGGGGTTTTTATTTAAAACATGTTATATTATTTTGGTGAGAGATGATGCTGTGAGAGTTTGTCCCATGTTTGATTTTCAAGATTATTATATTATTATTTTTTTTAATCTGCCTCTTGTTTAATGACATCGGAGAGAAACCAGCCTGCTGCTCCATTCCCAGCCATGCTTAGTACAATAGTCTAAACGTGTTTTGAGCCATTATCCTAGAATGTTAGTTCAGCCAGAATTAACAGAGTGTATTCTAGTAGAACAGCTCCTTTTTCACACTGTGTTGGCCCTTTATAGCAGTGTGTTACTCTTGGTGTGAGGCCAAATCAACTGATAAGCAGCAGACTAGATTTTCCTGCACGTGGGCAAGGCTGCTCACATCTATCCGGACATTTTTAGCTTTAGGAAAAAAACCTAGGACATACAAAAGTAAACCCCACCTAGCTGTTGTCACTTCGGAGGGAGCAAGAGAAGAGAAAAAATTGGCTTGCCAGGAAGCCTTCAGGACTTTTTAATTGCTTCAGGGAGAAAGATGGGAAGACCATGAAGAGATACCGTAGGGACCAGGGCTCCTGGGGTTCCGTGCTGCATCCAGCCCATTTGACTTGGGAACAGGGGGATGGTGCTCGGTGCGTTGCAGGAGCTGATTTTAGTTGGAGCTTCAGATGAAGCTTTGCTCTGCTTTCATTCCTTAACTTTTGTTAATAATTTATGTGTGATATTGCACGGTAGAAATATGCCTCCAACACAACCTTTTAAACCAACTATCTCAAGCAGCACAACACAATCCAGCCATGGTGTGTACCTTGTGCATTTATTAAAAAGCAAGGCTGTATGAAGCGTTTGTTTTTTGAGTCATAATCGGGGGAAATCTGTAATAAAATGACTATCTATAAAATGCAGGACAGTTTGTTCCCTGCTAGCAGTGCAATATATTTTACATATGAACAATAGTAGGTTGCTTTGCAGAAAATGTGTTTTTGATATAAAGATTATCAGTGCTGCTACCCTTCTTCCCCCATTTATTATCGGACTCACCGCAGCAAAATTGCCAAGCTACAAGTGCTTTTTCAGCTTCCATTCAGCTGCATGATTTGTAATGACTGCGGTGAGCTGGCGAAAGGAGGAAGTTTAAATTTGGGCAGTTGCGCATCTATCCACAGTTAACGAGGCATCTAATTTCTCTGCAAATCCAGTGCAGCTTTACCACAGTCCTGAGAGTAGCTTCAAGTATGCCGTAGTATTTTTCAATTTGTTTATGTACCTTTGCAGTTATCTGTGTGTGTTAAGCTTCATCTGTTTCAGATTTTATTTATCTGAAAGATGAGATAAAGAGCTGGTGTTGTATCAGTGCTGCTCGCTAATGGCCAGGGAGGCTCTGCAGCCTTCTGCCTGGCCCCACACTGTCTGTGGATGCTCCCAACCACGTCCTGAAAAGGGTCAGTATTCAGTGGAGATTGTAGTGCTGCGCTGTTCTTTTCCTCTTGATGTGTTTTTGGGAGCACTGAATAGCTATGTCCGTCTATCTTGAACCATCGCTTTAACGCCCTGCACCATAGAATCATAGAATCATAGAATCACAGAATGGCACAGGCTGGAAGGGACCTTAGAGATCATCTTGTTGGAATTCCCTGTCATGAGCAGGGACACCTCTCAACTAGATGAGGCTACTCAAGGCTCTGTCCAACCTGGCCTTGAACACCTCCAGGGAGGGGGCAGCCATGTCTCTGGGCAATTTATTCAGCTCGCTCTTCCAAGCGTCCATAAAGCTTAGTTTCAGAGTTACTGAAGGCAGGCACCATTTTTTCTTCTTGTTTTGGGCAGGTTCTGACTCTTGTCTTGCAAGGAGTTACTGTGATTCATTTCATACTGACTGTGAATTAACCACAGCACAAAGTGGGATGGCTACAGTTTAAAATAGAAGATGGCATAGGGAAGTTCTTAGGCTAAATGCCAATGTAAAATTAGCATTTGACCCCCCACTTAGCGTTCGCCTGTTACTTGGGTGACACCATCTATATTGGCACAGTTTTTAGAGATTGTTACAGCAATATTAACATGATAGAAATGCACTGCATAAAATTATAATATCCATCAAAGTTTCCTCCTGCTGGGGGCTTAGATCATCCAGCCCGCAGCTGGGGATGGCGTTATTTCACTTGCGCAATTATAGACATCCAGCCACATGTGCAGCCCTCAGTCTTACAAGAACGTGTCTGCAAGGTGAAATAATAAGCATATACTAGACAGTCCACAGGATTATAAGGCTATTTAAATGAGAAGGAAAAGTTGGGGGCAAAGATGAGAAGGGAGAGACTTACACGGCCTGTAATGATACCCTCTTTTTGACCTTCCAGCTAGGACTTCTCAAACCGGATCAGGGCACGGGGCTTTCTCCTCTCAAAGCCGGGTCCAAGCGTCCTGGAGCAGGTTGGATGGAGACGATTTCCATCACATCCTTTCTCTGGACTTTTTTTTGTTTTTTAACCAAATCCGAATGCAATGCCTTTCGTGAATTCTGATGTCAAGTTTCACCAACTTGCAAAAAGTTTCCACTTCTGGCTATTCAGCCTGAACTGCTGTTGTCACGCTTCCCTCGGCAGCCAGGGCCTTCCCAACATCCCGTGAAGGTCTGGGCTCCAGCATGTGGGGGGCTGTCCGGTCCTTACCCATCACTGCCATGCAGTCGCTGTCCCTCTTTGGGGCTCCTCTGTGATATGGGGACCCACGTGGCTGGCCGGTGATGGCTCTGCCCGTTCATTTTCCCCAGCTCTGTTTCTCTCCCCACTCGTAACCAGCACGGAGCAAGAGGGAGGCTGGGACTCAGTGCAGACTCTGGGGTCCTGTGCCGTACACCGCAGGAGTACCAGAAGGCAGGCAATTTGCATTTTAATAACTCCCTCATTATGTATTTGTCTGATCTTGTCAATATTTTGCATTTTTTAAATTCTGCTGACTGCAGATGTTGTGGACTATCAAGTCGATAATTAGATTGCCTGATTTTAAACACCTCAGTTATAAATCAGAGCAGCCCATTTCTATAGCTCAGTGCTTTGGCTGGAAAGCAGCTGTCCTGTATGTAGAAGGCAAACGATTTGTCAAAAGCATTATATTTGCTGATTTACTGTAGTTAGGAGTTCCTTCATGAACATACTTAAAACGCGTGGGATTGATCCTTTTTTGGAAATTAAATCTTCCTCACACAGGATTTAGCATCACCTTGCTTGTCAAGCAAGAGTGATTCTTCCCGCAGCGACTTCACCTTCAGTTTATTCCACCTGTCTAATGAGGGTCGGGGGTTTTTTTGTTTCACCTGAAGCTTGAGCTAACAGCAAAAATGTTAAATGCAAATTGCACCTTCAGGGCCCCCTTTGAATCACACGGCACAGCTTGCACTGCAGTTGAGGGCAGGCTTATCTTAGTTGTTGTCTAAGGCTTTGGAATTATAAATGTTTGTGTTAGACACATACTTTCTCCTCCTCATAGTGCAGTTATTTGTATTGCACGTGGGGTTGGAAACAAGTCAAATACGAGGAGTGCAGAAACAACAAAATCTCTTTATACGCACAGGTATGCGGAAGGTGAGAGTAAGCGCTGATGTTGTTGTAAAAGATGTGGCGATGATTTCACTCTCAGAAGAGCTGACCGGGAGTAGATACGCAGAGGAAGGCCCACGGAAATCAGCAGGGAAGTTTCAGCAGCTCAGGTCCGGTTTTAAAACAGAACAGAGATTATTCAGAATCTAGAATATTGCAGAGGCAGAGTTCAGAGAGGCAAAGACCAAGTTCTGCTTTTATTTTAAAAAATCTTACTGGCAAGCATTGAGATAGCCAACTAGAAATGTGTTTGATGTGTGAGGCAGTGGAGAGCCTGGACACGCTGAAATCTGCAGTTGGCAGCATGTGGCAAAATCACAGAATCACAGAATGTCAGGGGTTGGAAGGGACATCGGAAGATCTAGTCCAACCTCCGTGTCAAAGCAGGGTCACCTAGAGTAGGTCGCACAGGAATGCGTCCAGGCAGGTTTTGAAGGTCTCCAGGACGGGTCCGGGGAGGACACTGCACAGAGGAGCATCCAGGAACAAGTGAGCATATAAAAAAGGCAAGTTTTGGTTCTTTATATTTGTGTCAGGAACCAAGGGCAAGTTGCGTGCAGATGTGTTGGAGAGAGAGACAAAGCGGGGTTGGAGGATGCGTTATTTCTCTTAGTGTCAACAGCTTTTTGTTCAGCGTGGAAAGGCAGCAGCTCTTCCTGGGGTTGTTTGCTGTTCTCGTGTGACTGATGGTTCAGGTTGTTAATGGACCAGATTTCTATTAAAAGTATTTAGTTGTTTGACAGCCGTGTGCTTCAGAAGCCAGGAACATATTACATGCTGGTAAGGCTGCTGCTGCTTTCTCAGATGGAGATGAACATAAACACGTTTTTAAGAGGTAACAAAAGTTCATACTTGTTCTTAAGAGTTAAGCACAAACCATTAGCAAGTAAAGCAAATACACTTGAGGTTAATTCTCCTTCCCTGCCATTCAGTCTGTGAGCTCCTACACATTTTGGGGTGGAGGGGAAGTTCAACCTCTTTCAGAAACCCCAAACTACTGTGTGGCAACGAGAGATCCAGACCATGGCAATGCGAGGGCTGTCTAGGAATCCCGTTGCAGCCCTGTTCTGGCGTAATTAAATAGGCAGTCCCGATGAGCTGGTGGTTTTCAGAGTGGTTGTGCAAGAGCTGCCAAACACACTCTCCTGGCAGAGCCTCATCCTGCTGGGCATTGAGGCGCGGGACGTGGGTGCTGTGGTACCCGTGGCACCCTGGAACTGGGAGGTCCTTGTTGACAAGCGAAATCTCATCTTGCACAAGGACTTGGTGAACAGAGGTGGTGACATGGTGTCTTGTCTGGCTCATGCTGCAGTTCTCACAGGAGATCACGTTTTCTTCGCTGGGTCGAGGAATCAGGCCCTGGCTTTGCCGTTGGTGCAGCTCGATGCCGGCAGCCCAGAAAGCTCCTTCCTGCAGTTCAGTTTCACGTCCCGCGTTAGAAAGGCTCTGTTGTAAAGAGCAAAGTCTATTTTGGGCGAGTTACTCATATTGACACTTCTGACTTCTAGAGTCTGTCTTGTTGCAGAACAAATCTGTCTTGCAAAAATTAGGAAACGCCATGTAAGGGAACACACAGCGTGCTGCTGGAGAAGGAGCTTCCTTAAATCAAATTCTCCTCCAGTGCCACCCCATTTCTCCCATGCGTTATTTTTGGTGTCTCGTGTACTAGCACAAAGTACAGATTGGGTTCAGTATTGTGAGTTAATTCTTAATTGGTCATGACCAAATAAAATCCAGACTTGATTTTTTCAGAAGTGCTCAGCAGTACAAATGGCAGGATCTGGAAGATACTAGATGATCAGTCAGGGCCTATAGATTCTACAGTAAGGCATATTATTTTGCCCGTGAATAGAAACTACAAAAAGATAAGACAAACTATTGTAAAAAGAGGACTAATCCGTGAAGAAGGAAATTTATTATTTTTTATTGGAGGACTGATAAATTATGGTGCATTTTTCCTTTAAAGGTGCACTTGACATTTATCTTTCCCTGTTCATATATGATTAATGGGGAAACAAAAGAGGAAAATTGTATTTCAACTTAAGGTGTTCAAGAGGAAAAGAGGGATAGTTTTATTAGCGAGTTACATACTGCATCTGATTTCGCTTCTATACTTCTTATGCTGTCATTTACACCTGGATAAAGTGAATATGAAATTCTGCCAGGTTAGAAAAGTATTATTTTACGCCATTGTTCAAATGATTGCTCAAAGAAGCACAGTGAAAGATTAGACCTTTGTTGGTTTTCGGACTTGGATTTTTTAACAGAAGCAAAATTAACATGACTGTAAAAGGGAGATGCAGAAATATAACAGCTGAAACCTCCTAACTCGTGCGTAATCATGGTGCACCTTTTTCGTGCATCAGCACCTCTTAGGTCTGCACAGAGCTCCAGGAACATCAGTTCTTTCACAGACTTTACACTGGCACCAGAAGGAGTAAAAAAGTAGGCTGAGTTTTTTAGTTTTTGTTGTTCTTACAAAATTGATGCAGTTAAAAATGCACGGTCTGTTTTCGGTTTGAGTACAAACAGGCACGAAGCAGGGTGTTGTCAGCCTTAGCCTTTTTCATTTACAAAAAGAATAAAAGTTAGGCAGCGCCTTTGGCTTTTTATTTGGTTGAGGCTCCAGATCTGACTCAAATGTTTGTGTAAGAAAGGCTGCACTAAAAAGTGCAAGGTCAGGTCTTGGCAGTGCTGCTCAGATGTGGCACAGGGGAAGGGGAAGAATTGCTGCAATACGTAAAGTTGACGTTTCCTGACCGTTTCCTCTGGCACATCTAGTGACTGAAACACAGGAAACCAGGTACAGTTTCTCTGCAATCCCTGCAAGCAACTTCAATCAGAAATAGGTTTGTTCTGAAGAAATGGAGCTCTCTTCCTCCAAAGCAGCCATGGCGGTGGGACGAGGTGCCCTGGGCTGGTGACACACCACCCCACGGTGCAGCACTGGTGGTGCTGCTGGGCCCAGGAGGGACTCTACTGAAAATTTTATTCAGAAGAGGAGCTGGCTCTCTATTAGGAACTTGAGAGTGGGAGACTGGTTAAATGTGTATTGATGCTCACTGTGCATGCTCATGATGCATCCTTGACAGGACCAAAGCTAAGCTTTGCGTAGCAGTAAGGATGGAGCTGAGGGGTTGCAGGTGTGGTGGGCACTTGGAAGGGCTCAAATCAGCCCATCTGAGGAAGTTGCGTTCCCTCCTTAGTGGCTGACCTGTTTTTAGTGGCTAGCCTGTTTTTAGTGGCTAACCTGTTTCAGTCTCCAGTTCATTTGCAGTCAGCCAGTGCTTCTCAGCTGGAGTTCAGCAGCTCCCACCTGAGGGGCTGTCATTTCTTATAGAGGACAGTCATTGTGCCGTGCCTAAGACATCCCTGTTTGCCAGCACTGAATAAGCTAAGGGGACTTGCTCTCGGTGCAGTTCAGTTTGAGGTTGCCGAGACTACCTGGGCACAGCACACACAATGTCCTGCTGAGGTCCTGGGTTGCATTAACACAGTGCTAATCCACATTAATTAGTCCCAGAACTAGCTCAGTGCAGCTTTGGGATGTCTGAGCCCCAGGGAAGGAACAGGGTCTAAAGTGATGAGTGATCTCAAGAAGCTTTGTTGAAACGAAGTGAACCTCACCTCTTTGGGCTAGGATTGAACTGGTGCTCCTTCAGTTCCCTTAATGCCCTGAATCTTGGAAACAACACTGCCTTTAGAGAAAGATCAGAGCGCTTCCAGCAAATCCAAACTTTTGTTCCCAGCTTGCAAGATCCTTGGAGCTCCCCAGTAACGCTCCGTAGTGCCATCCGGGCACGGCAGCCGTTTCCTGATCGTTGCGGCAGTTGGATCCTTGCTAGACCATTTAACTGTAACTGAAAGGGGAAGTTCCATTCTTTCAGAAAAAATTAAGAGCTACCCATCCTCCGGCTCTGTTTTTTTAGGAGATTTCATAGTTCTTTCAGGTTTGCAGAGTTTGTTGTGAATGGTTACTTAGGGCTCCCTGGGGCAGCGACTCCCGTCAGCTGCTCTGGGCAAGTTGAGTTCCTCCAGCCCTTTCTCCTCAAAGGTGGCCGGAGTGTCCCCATGCACGTGTCTGCTGGTGACTGCAGCCCTTTGGGGAGGAATGGCCATATCCTTCACAAATCCCTGGGTTCAGTGACAGCTCTGAGAAGTTAATACAGAAAAAAAAAGTTGTACCTTTACTTTCCAGCACTGGGAGAAAAGCATGTGCTTGGGCTTGAAGACTTTTAGGGGAAGTAGTGTAATTCTTGTGGGCAAACTGAAATGTCATAACTAAAAGGCAACAACAGGGGTTTTTTTATCCTAAACTAGGTACATACAGTTTAAGTGCTCTGACCTTTCAAGAATGTGTTTGCTCAACTCCAGACATCGTGTCTGTATTACAAAATGGAAAGGTAATTTACTGTTGATGTTTGAAAGTAGGCACTGAGTTTTCCAGTAATATGATTGTTTCTTAGTAAAGGCCGTGCAACCCACGTTTTTCAGATAAGGAGCTCTTAGTAGCATGAGGACCATACCCCAGGATGTCAGCCTCGCATCCTGGGTGGAGGGGAAGCCCCTGCTCATTTAAAAATTAAAAATCCTGTAAGAAAGGGCTCAGAAAATACAAAGTACCTGTGCGATTTTTTTTCTTTTCTCCTTAAGCCAATGCTATTGTTGCATAATGTGAACACTTAGAAAGAATAACTGTGATATTCTTGATCAAACACATGCTTAAAAGGAAAAAATAACTTTGAACAGAAAGAAAAAATGAAGTTGTGCCTTGTAGATGTACTGTACAGTACATGCTGCTGCCTGGCTGCTGCCTCCTGTGCATCGCAGCCTTGCTCTGGTTTTGCTGCGGAGCAGGGACACCCTTCTGGCCCTGATGCTTCTTCCCCACGTCTCACACCTCCCAGACAAACGGCTATGCTTGTAGTAGGATGGAGGAGTCTAATGAACACACTTTGTTTGGAAAGTCTCATTATCATTTAAAGAATTTTAATAACTGAGTGTTTGATAGCATGTAGTAAGGGCAGAGAAGATAAGTGTAAGTGGGGAAATGAGGAGCTCATTTGTGAAGAACTCATGAGGTCTTAAGGTTTTCTAAGGGTTTTCAGGTTGTCTTGCCCCCTAGAAATTAAATTGGAGCCAAGTGTCTTGACTCATCTGCAAATCTCAGCTAAGGCACTTAATGAAAAAAGTAGTTCCTTTACATAATTCCCTTCCCTTCACCATTAACAGGATATATGGGATTCCATCAGTGCTTCCTCTGTAAATCACGATATCGGAGGCTATTGTCTTCATATGCAGCTCCAGCTCGGTATGGAAAGCATTTCAGATGCAAAGCTTCAAAGGTCAATTATCTGATTAATATGACCATTCCCATGATGAGTTTTTTCTTTCTTTATGGTAAACCTGTAATTTTTAAACGCCTCATACAGATGACGTTAAAAACGTTTCCTATGCACTCAGACCTGCCCCAGCTGCTGTAGCTGGCTGTTGGAACTGGTGGTGCTGCAGCCGTTTTCAAAAGCCTGGGGCCATGCCCCATCCATCCAGGAGGCTTCTGCAAGACAGTCCCACTACAGACAGCAGGACGTTTGTAACTCTTTTTTTTTTTTGACTCCTTGCAGTACATCTCCTTTCCAAAGTCTTACACAGAGACCAGGACCATGTAACATATTCCCGAACCGAGCATCATGCTTCATTCTGTGTATTCAAAACTACCTCGTCTGTTATGACAGATAACTGCAGTCTGGCTGCAAAATCTGTAATAGGGATTGGTAACCCTCCAGGATGGTACTTGGCACTCAAGAGCTAACACATGTTTTTGTTACATGAGCATGAGTCTAATAAAATGGCTCACTGGTTTAATATGCCTCTTTGTAAAAACAAGACGCAGTTGGATTTAGAAATTGTGATGATTTTGCAAGTTGGATTATTAACTTCTCTTGGAGGGTTAAGCTTTGACCGGAAATTTGCCATGAACCCATGGGCACATCCTGCTGGGAAACAACGTGCAGAAATCCGTCACCGTCCTCCTTGATTTATCTGCACGGTGCAAACTCGGAGCGTAGAGCTGTGTTTTCCCCAGAGAAAGTCACGGCAACCTCCGTCACCACTCCAGAGCAGAATACTGTAATGTTTTAGTGTTTTGGTACTTTGATATAGTTCTACCTCTCTACAAGACGATGCACCTCAGGAAATTTTGGCAAGTCCTGAGCTGACCTGTTGTTTAGTTGGCTTTCAGCGTGTTTTGGGAAAAATGAATGCAGTGAAGAGCCTGAACTATGTCAGCTATGCAGTGTCCTGTGGGATTGTTTGTGAACACAGCAGCTAAAGATAGAAGTGCACCATAGAGATGCTAAAAATACTGTCCAACTCTACGGTGGTTGTTTAGCATTTGGAGCGCTATAGTTGGCCTTGCACAGACAAAGGGAAGATGCAGTTTTGCAATTTGAATATGCAAATGAAATCCTGATCCTGCAAATGTGCAATCATATGCTCAAATCTAAAAAGACCGCTTGTATTCCTGAAGTTAAGCGTTGGCAGGATTAAGAGTTTAATCAGTCAGATGCGGTGTCATCAGAAGTTAGTAGTGTGATTGCATGGCAATGTGCAGACTTTACTTTGAAAATAACGAAAAAAAATCACATTGTGTGATTAAGATCAGATTCTTACATTCCACGTGTTGATACTTTGAACCGTGTTGCCTGATAAATCATCCCTTATTAACGCAGTAGGTTGCAGTTAGTTTCTTCTTTATATTTATATGCATGATTTAGTAAACAGTATTTTAATATCAGTGGGAACACACGCTATGCTTCATAGCTTTCAACTGTGTGACCTTTAAAGGCAGAACAAAGGCTTAGAAATTAGAGTTTACATAAAATTGAGAAGTGTAGAAAGCTTGAAAGGCTGTGTAATTCACTTCTGCAGCAAGAGCCCCATTTTCTCTAACATTGTTTGCACAAGTCGGCATTTATGTTGTCAATTTGCAGTGATGAATGTGTGATTAACGTTCCTTCTAGAACAGAGGGGAACTGGTGTCTGTAGCAAGTTGAGAGGTTCCCTGGTTGAAAACTGAGTAACGTAAGCATTGCATTTTCCACTGAAGATAATTTCTCCAAATCTCGTGTATCTCAATTCACTCCTTTAGTTAATAATAATGAAGGAGCAGAGTGAAATCCCATCCCTGCTGAAGTCAATGTCCCAAAATACTTATTTCACTGAGGCCAGGGTTTCAGTGGCTTTGGGATGGTGGTCAGTGTTTGGCTTTGGGTTTTTAATAGCGCTGTTTTGCAGAATCCGTTTAAAAGGCCCCTGAGCAAGTAACAGATACTGCTCAGAGTGGGTGTTGTAGGAGCCCCAGCTGGGTGCTGGTCTGGGAGGAAGGAAGCCTACAATAACATGTTGCGAATAAACACTGTTCCTATTCCAGTTAATGCGTGCTGAGAAGGCCGAGCTGCTATGCAGGTAAAGATGAAAGTGGCAGGATGAAATGAAGTAGTCTGAAACAAATTACGTATTCACTACAAGACTCTTCTGCTTTACAAAACATTTGTGCTTCTGGCTGTTTAGAGACCTCTCCCTACACCCACGTTCAGTGAGAGACTCTCTAGATTCATGAGCTTTTTACTCTAAGTGAAGCTTGTTTATGTGGTTTTGTATTAATCAATATCCTGTTTATTATTTCATTTCTTGAAGGGCAGAGGGACGTCCAGGAGGCTCCAGAGGCCCTGGATGAACATATAGGAAAGGAGCCGTTCAGGATGTTTCCTTTCCATGCCCGTTTGTTCCATCCATCCTAGAATTCACAGAATCACAGCATGTCAGGGTTTGGAAGGGACCTCAAAAGATCATCTAGTCCAGCCCCCCCGCCAGAGCAGGATCACCTACACTAGGTCACACAGGAATGTGTCCAGGCGGGTTTTGAATGTCTCCAGAGAAGGAGACTCCGCAACCTCCCTGGGCAGCCTGTGCCAGGGCTCTGTCACCCTCACAGGGAAAAGGTTTTTCCTAATATTTTTGTGGAACCTCTTATGCCCATTGCCCCTTGCCCTGTCAGTGGACGTCGCTGAAAAGAGCCTGGCACTGTCCTCCTGACACTCCTCCTTGACATATTCATAAACATTTATGAGATCACCCCTCATCCTCCTCTTCTCCAAGCTAAAGAGACCCAGCTCCTTCAGCCTTTCCTGATCAGGGAGATGTTCCACTCCCTTCATCATCTCTGTGGCTGCGCTGGACTCTCTCCAGCAGTTCCCTGTCTCTCTTGAGCTGAGGGGCCCAGAACTGGACACAATATTCCAGATGTGGCCTCACCGGGGCAGAGCAGAGGGGCAGGATGACCTCTCTCGACCTACCAGCTACTCCCCTTCTAACACACTCCAGGATGCCATTGGCCTTCTTGGCCACGAGGGCACATTGCTGGCTCATGGCCATCCTGCTGTCCACTAGCACCCCCAGGTCCCCTTCTCCTCCCCCAATTTCTGCTACCACTTAGGAGGAACTTCAAACTGCTCTTTTAAATGTTTTTCCCCCTGCCAAGCCTAGAGCAGAGCTCTGAAAGTGGGACTGCGTTGCTTTCCAACATAGAAAGCGAGCGGGAGGCCGCCCAGCCGTCGGGCGCAGCGCTGGCTTGGGTGCAGCTGCACCGGTGAGGACGGAGCTGTTGGTTTTTTGGGGAGTAAGTGCAACTACTTCAGGTGTTGAAACAAAAATGCCTTTTTTTTTTTCCAGGCTGAAATCCCATTGTTTCTTATTGTTCTGAGAATTTGAGAGCTTTTTGGCCCCAGGTTTGACCTAATTGAAGGCTTTGCCTCCAGGCTGTTAATTCCCCAACCGTACCTTTTGACAAAATGGAACCTGTAGTTTGATAAAACCGAAGGAGTAAGTCTTCGGGGATTTTAAAAAATAATGCAATAGGTAGCAGAAAAGAAGTGTCAAACTGGGTTTTATCTGGTTATCTAGTAAATGGCAAACCTACCTCATAATTTAGGAACATGTACAGCCTGTTTCTTATACTTAGCTCCTGTTAACTTGTGGTCATTGCATAACTGTGCTGGTTTTAGGGGCTGAAAAAGGAGAGAGAAAAGTATCTTTCAATTCCCAGTAGGCTCAAGTAGTAAAAACTTCACTTTTTTTTTTTTTTTGCTCAGTGGAGAGAATCTGCAATTTTCCAGCCTAGCTACTGCCCCGAGAAATTAATGTAGTCTACAAAATTACTGCAAAGTGTTCCGTAGGACTTTGAAATTAATGGACTATAAAAAAAAGATATAAAACAATACTGCTGGTATTAAAACTGAGGTAAGATGAAGTAATACTGATGGAAAGGCGTTGAGTCTAAGATTGATCTTGATTTATGGCCAGACACAAAGAAATGCTCTTGTGCTACAGCTTAAAAACCAAGAGGCAGAGAACTTGTTCTGTCTTCAGCTGTCTAGTTAATAACACTTGTCATTAAATGGAATGTGGAAGTTACAGCCAAACAATATGTGTGACGTGATTACTGTAAGTCTTCAGATGACTAATTAAGAGGCATCTGTACAGAGATCTCCTACTAGCAGTACAACACAGGAGCAAGCAGTAGGCCTGTTCCTCTAGATCCATTTGTCAACAGCAGTTTCTCTCCTGGAAAGATTTCCATTTTAACAGCGCCGTTAATAGTGCAAGCAGATGAATTGCTAAGGAAAGACGAGATGAGAAGGCTCTGAACATTTGTTTTGATAGGGCAGATCTCTGTTGGTGCCTTCTAAATGAGAGTGGTAATTCTGTCTGACCTGGAAAGTGGCAAAGCTGCTAGTTTGGGTTTTTTTCTTTTTTCTTCTCTGTACAGTAAATGTTACTTGGTCTCTTGCATGTGGCTGGATTGTGTGGGGTGGCAAAATAGGTACATTCCTGGCTATGGGGTTTTTTCTCCTTGGAACTGATACTACATTGGTATCTTCACCCAGACATTAGTGATGTTGTCTGTAATTTTACACAGGTGTAATTAGAAAAACCTTGTTCACAAACTTGCTGCTGTCTAGTCTGTAAGATGCTCCAGTTTAACACAGGATATAGACCACATATCTGTGATTATGAGTGTAACTGCATTCACATGAATCAGTATGACAAAACCATATTTGTAGAATTTCCTTCCCTTTAATTTTTGGTTCAGATTTAGAGAGAGAGAAAAAAAAAGCACTGATATCTTAGGCTCTTGGTAGTCCAGGTTAAATTTCCTGTTAGTTTCTGTGGTTTAAGCTTATTGTAAAATGACATCTTTCCGGTTTTGTATAGTCATGATGTTTTGGATTTTTGTGCTTACCAGCTAAACGGTGCAGTTCTGAGTATTTGCAGCCAGGATTACTTCCTACACTGAATGGTGGCTTGGGGACGAAGCCGAAAAAGAAAGTGCCAGGTCGGCAGTCATCATTTGAAAGTTCACGTATCTTCAGCAGCAAAACAAGAGACCACTTGTACCTCAGCAATGGGACAGGGGAGGGGACGGGAGTACAGCTCTGGGGCGACAGAGCAAGCAGGGAAAGCTCTTGTCGTGGGGTCCTTCAGCCCGGGTGCAGGTGATGCATATGGGCATGGGAGCAACCACCCCGAGAGTTCCTGCATTTTTGCACAACGGGGAGCGTTGCCACCTTTATTAAGGGAAAGCACACGCCTTGTTTTGTGCTTTCTCTTTTAGCACAGCTTGAGGTTCCCGATTTACTGAGGGGATGACTGGAGAAGATCGCAACGAGTGGTGACAGTAATGGGGCAAAGGATCACAGCACGCTCCCATCAAGTCAGCTGAAGTTTGTGATGCTGATGGGAGATCAAATCCTACAAATGTGGCAGTGATGCTCAGGAGCTGTTCTACGTGTGCATAGCCTAAGCAGCGCTTCCAATCTGTGTTAATTTACTTGTTTTAAAGATGGCAGATTTTGGATTGCCACTGTAAATTATAAATTAGGAGAAACTGTAGTTCCAGGTAAAAATAGTTCACATAATGCATACAAGCTAGCTAATAACCAACGTCCTTTTGTGGTTAAAATGACTGCTTACATCCCCGGTTCCTCTTCCTACATCCTCCCTTCCAGTTGCCTATTTCCATGAACATCATGAATAGAAGGAAATCCACCCTGTGAATTTTCCGTATTGATAGTCCTTTCTCCACTACCACTCCTCATGACAAACAGATCTGCCACCTTTCCAGCCTACAAATACCCAACAGACCCCAAAGCAGACTTTACTCCTTGGCTGAGGAGCTGGGGTGTTGCTGTTTTTAAGCAGAGTGAAACGCGTCTCTGGTAGCTTGGTATCACAGTGTGATCTCTTTCCTGACAATGTGAAATGACAACTTTACATCCAGCCATGCTGAAACCGCTTGAAATCTGAAGGGTCAAACTGCCTAAAGCAGTAGGAAGAATGTGATTTTAGCTTATGTTTAATCTTAGCATGGAGAAAATGAATGGCAGTTTTAATTGCTTGAGCCTCCTTGAGTTCTCCTTGTAGCCTGAGATGTGATTTTGATAAAGCATAGTTGTAGTCATGAGCTGCTTTGGCTACTCACTGGTCAGCAGGAGGCATTTTTACTTGGGTTCAGACAGATAATGTGAGTTTCTGTTACCAAACTGCAGCCAGCATGCAGAAATGGAAGCTTGCAGATGTGCTAAATGCACTTAATGCAGTGCCAGGTTCTGCTGTAGTTAAATGGGATCTTTGCCCATGAGCATTTGGGTTTTGTTGCTCATGTGCAAGCCAGCCTGCTACTGAAAGCAGCACGTCTGGTAGTTCAAGAAAGGCTGCAAGTAACTGCTGCCGTTAAAAGGTGATATTATATGGGATCCACTTTCCAGCCTTCAAACACACAAATATGCACCTCTTTATCGTGACCTGCCCTCAAAGATCGGTAGAACATGAAAATCTATCGAGGCTGTGGGTAAATGTGCGATAGAGAGCACAAACCTTTCCAAATTGTGTATTTAAGACACAGGAGAAAAAAATTGTGAAGTTTTCTTGTTTTATATGGAAAATTGCCAGTTTCATTTTCTTGTTACATGACTGTTTTTGTCAGAACAGATAGAAACATTTTGGGCTGATGGGCAGATAGCTCTCGCTGAAGCTTGTTGAAGCCACAGAGACTGAAGTCTTGATCGCTGAATGCTGCAAACAGTTTGCCTCTGGCAAATACATACTTCCAGTTTTGGCAGTGTCTAGTGTTTGAAAGAGACAGAGAGTGATAGATTCTCTGGTCAGCTCGGTTGAGCAAACCTTAGGCTTAGATTTATTTTGCAGGGGAAAAAAACAGTTTACATTATACCTTGAAAAAATACTGGAAAAATGACTTCTTGTCTTGGGCTGCTGCATTGCTCAGCTCTTCCACCGAAAATTAAACGTGCTCTCTTTATGAAAATAATTCAGATACGCCAGATCTTGGCAGCCTGTTGGTGACCTGGATTCCCCAGCTTTCTGAGGCACCCGTGTTTTTGTGAAAGCTGCCCATACGCAAGCAAATCCCAGTATCTGTGGTGAGACTAATATTTTCCGAACCTGCCCCATCTCCTTTTACCATCTTTTCTCTCTTTTCTTCAATCAGACAAGCAGAAAAGCCACTTCCTGGGATTTCCCAACAGTTACCAGGGTCTTGAGATTCCCAGTGAAAGAGGGTTATCTGACTCCCATTGTGGATGTTCCAGTCATGGGTCCATGTATTTCTTGCTGTGAAAATCAAGAGAGTGTCCAGCTGCAATGGTGCATGCTGGAGGCCAAGAGGGTTGGACTGGCTGCCGAAGGAGACCGCAGGCTCTACAGACATCAGTTCAAAGTGGCAGCATCCCACCGGGCTTGGTTCTTGCTTGAAGAAGCTGTGTAGGTGTGGGAATCGCTGCTGTAGGTTGGATCTCTCAATGGCAGGGAGTGGGGTGGGGTGGTTGCAGATCAATAATCAGTACCCTGCGGTTGCCATAAATCAAGGCATGAATCTCTGACAAGCTGCAGAAGCCAGAGAGAGGCACAGAAATGCCTTGCCTAATGTTTTTCCTCTCCCTCATTTCTGCATTACATTGACCTAAATAGGAATCTCTGGTTAGGTTAGGCTTATTTCTGGTGAAAGGGTGGAGAACCAAGGCTTTCCTGGTCAAATTCCCCCAGATGCCATGCAGGCGAAGGAGCTAGTGACGGGTGGAGAATTAACAGGGGCTGGCAGTGGGGCCATGGAACAGCCTGGCTCACATGGAGAGCTGAGGACAGATGATGTATTAAAGAAAGGAGGAAGGCTGAGTGACAAGGAGCTGGTCCAGAGGTGCCTCTTTGGTTGGTTATTAAAATCCAGTGGTACCACCACAGAGTATATTTATTAACAACGTGATCTCTTTGCTTCAGTTTTTGCCACTTCCAGCCTTCCTTTCTCCCTTCATTGAGAAATAATAAGTTACTCGAGGCCAGCACCACCTCCTGAGTTTGGAAAGTGCCTGATGCCAAAAGTCACCCAAGCGGGCAACTTCAGAGAGCTCTGTCGATGCCGCCGAGGACTGGTTTTGCTCGCCGAGTCCATGTTTTCTTCCTTGCACAAGAGAAGGCAGCAGCGCTTTCTGCCCACACATAGGGAATCGGTTCTGTGCTAAGAGGTGGCGTGTGACAAATTAGATGTTTGTAACGACAGCTGTATAGCTGCCTGGGAAGGAGCAGGGTAAACAATTATTATTTAATTCTTGTTATACTGCTGTTGTGAGCTAGCAGTGCTACTCCTTTGTAACTTGGGACTTTCCCAGAAAAACAGCCTGATGATTTTGAGGGGATAATAGTGCTGGGATCACGGCACTCTCGCTTCTAAAAGCAAACCTGTGATGATGGAGGACTTCTAATTGGATATTCCCCAAATCGGAGGGCCTGTCTTTGTTTCCCAGGTATTCCCAAACGGAAGTTAGCTGGTGCGTGCTAATGCATTTTAATGAATTTTGACAAGGTCGCAAGAGCCTCTTTGTTGCTTGACTACTTGGTCCTTGCTTGCACACATGAAGGAAGCTTTGCTATACTTAGCCATAGACAGCCTCCCGCCAGCTGAAGTGTGTGTTACATGTTTCTAAAATATTTCTATTGACTTCTCAGGTATTCCATTTGAAACAGCTGCCCAATATACTAATCGCAGAGAAAGGGCAAGAACATGTTCTGGCGCTCTTCTCATTTCTGTTCATTTTGCCAACATAAATCCTCTCGAAGAAGAGGAGAAGGAGTTGGAATAAATCAGCTCCTTTCTAGGGGGGAATCCAGGGCCAGATGAAGGAAAAGGATAGTAAAAATGTTTTAATAAGGTAAAAGTCTGGAAAAGGATAGATAGGCTTTAAAGAGATGGTCTTGAGACATCTGAGAGTACTGGATAAGTGATCTGCAACAGCAGCTTCTTGATTTAGTTAGGTCAGGAGCTCCTGGTCCTAAAATTTGTAGTGCCTTGGTGCTATCTCCCGCCACCGCTGTTAGCATTTCCAAGCCAGCTGGTGTCCCCGTAATAGGAAACTTTGTTACTGTCCCCTGTGCTGGTAAGGGCTCCCACGGTTTTGGGGAGCAGTCACGGGGGGCTGGTGAGAAGAATGCTGGCTCCTCATGGAGAGAGCAGCACAGAGCGTGCACCTGTGTTTCAGTGGGGAATCCTGAAACAAACCTCTCAGCTAGCTCATCCAGCCCAAGAAAGGATTTCTCTATAGCTGGTACTTCAGTTAAGTGCCTGGTGAAATAGAGTTATCTGGTTTTTTTCATTTGTGATGCGCTTGAAGCAGAGGGCTGATGATACCCAGGTGTCCTTTCTATCCAAAACTATTCTGCGATTTGTTTAGTTGCTTTAAGGACGGTATCTTTCTCTTTCAGATTTGGGGCTGTAGTCTTAAGCAAAAGCAATGTGACAAAACTGCATGGAGTTATTCCTGCCTGCACTGGGAGAAATTGGTCTTCTGGATTTCATGTTCCTTGCGCGGATATTCAGCTAGGAAGCACAAGTGTTGCTTCTCAAGAGAACGTGACTAATTTCAGCTAATTTCACTGCCTCTCTCACAGCCAGGCTTCTCACAAGGGCTAAGCAATAGCATCTTATTTAAAAATTCTGTCCCAGTTTTGGAATACTTGTGCCATCTGAAAGGTGTGACCTTATTTTATCTGTTTATACCCAGTAGTAGTCTTAAAAAGGTTTTGTTTTCCCATTGCATTTACTCCCCAGTGCAACAGTTGAAAAAACCCTATTTTTCGGACTGTTTAGAAAGCCTGAATTTTTTCCCCAGTAACTCAGAGCACAGGAATGTCCTATGGCAAACGCAGAACTGGCAAGGACATGCCTGCCAGCATGTCAGCTGGCCAAGGGTGGGAGATCCCCCACCGCTTCCTGCCTCAAGGTTCCCAGGGTGCGACTTGGGAACACGCCGTGTTTATTTTGGATGTGTGAAGCCCCTGTAAAGATTCTCTGTACATGTCTGCGTTTAAATATATGTATTTACGCTCTACCAACATGTTTCAGCCTACACAGGGCAACATCTGTTGAAACATGCTACTCTGGCTTAGTTTTAGCAAAGAAAATGAAGGAAAACAATTTCATCCATCATTAGACCAACACTTGGGAGAAGATTTAGGCCTCATTCCATTTCCTAAAGCTAAGCATATTTTGGCCTCATCAGCCCAGAGGAATAATCAAATCGCTGAAGCTTCAGCTGGCCCTGGCTGCGATGTCAAGGCAGGCTCTCGTAGAGCAATGATTTAAACCACGGCCGAAGAGGACTCTCAGGGAACCGCTGGATAGGGCACAGAGAGCAGCTCTCCCCGATCAGCGTCGGCTCTCGCTTGCCAAAGGTTTTTGAGTGCAACCTCTGTTAAAGCAATGCAACTCGTGGTCACGGTAGAGAAGCACTAGTTGCTCTAGTAAAGAATAACTCTCAGAGGGTAAGGGGAAAATACTCACATGAAAAGGTCTCTTTGCCACAGTGCCCTTCAAAATTGCTCTGTGTGTTGATGGAGAGTAGGTGAAGTCCTCCTAAGAGCTGGTCAGCGGCTCTGTAGTATGCCGACCTGCTTTTCCATCTGACAAGGTGATCATGTACAATGAATTTGTATCCTCTCTCTCTCTCTCTCTCTCCTCCAAATGTCTGTGTAAGCTGGATGCTAGCACGGCAAAGCCCAATACTAATCCTAAACTGCATCCATAGCCTAAGCAACTGTAGGCACAAATCTGCAATCCTCTCTCTGCCAGTGTAGAAATAAGTGATGAGAGAGCGCTCGTGCTGAGTCCAGCCAAGTGAGCCACCAGCAGTTTTCCCAGGTCAGGACAACGCACGTTTGTGGTTGATTGCCTGAAAACAGGCTGAATTTAGGGGTGGGCATTAGCCCTTTGCACAGTGACCTTCATGTGGACATTGCAGAAGCAGCCACACGAGGTGTCCCCACTGCACGCCCTGCATCTTCCGCATGCCCTAGGGTGATGGTCCCGTGACACTGTTGTCCAGGAACACCAAGTTGCTGGCTGTCACGTAGTCCCTCTTAGGTAAAGCTGTGATGTGCTTAGTAAGCATAAAACTTACAAGTCAGTCATACCCAGCACAGCCCCGGAGTGGATCTGGCTGTATGGGGGTCAGGTGGTGGGGCTTTTCTGGTGGTAGGAGCTGTTCCTAGATGTGAATAATTTATCCTGGTACTAGATGACTGGCAGGGCTTGCAACTGGAGGGCAGAGCTGGGAGAGGCTTTCCTGTGAGCCAACTTAAAAGAACAGTGACTTTCTATGGTTTTCCCATTGCTGATTAGATACTTTTCTAAGTGCTACCTCCTTCTATTGATAAACAAGGACACAACGCTTATTTCCCTTAACTTGAAGTAGCAATATTAATGTCTGATTAATCCCATGACATACAGGTCATGCTTGTTAAAACTGAAAGCCACAGATGATTATATTTGGAAGAGATTGCCATATCATGCTGAATTAGAAGCATTGTTTTCAGTTTCAATTTCTTTATATGTAGAAGGCAAGTTTTTTTCCCCTAAGGTTTATGGATTTACAACTCTAAATCAAGATATTTATATAATTGTACTTCGAAAACACTTCCGTTTTTATGAATGAGTTGCAATCCTTCAAAAGAACAAAGCTCATACTGCCTTAGACTTAGAAGAATAAACAAAAATTAAGAGATTTAGCTGTTATTTACTGTTTCTGAAATCTAAAACATCTGTGCTTAGGAAGCTTGAAAGTCTGTTTAGATAGATAGTTGAGAATTTGTTTTGTTTTGGTTTGTTTAGAAAGTATGCCAGTTATTTCAGATGTTCTGCCTATAAAGAATGTAAAACAATTTACTTGTCTCAGGTCTGAATATAATCCGAGTCACTGGCAGAAGGTCACTAAATTCAATCCAAGGTTTCATTCAGATCTGCCATTTAGACCTAAAAAATGTTACCATAAAAATGTTGGCATGTTTGTTATGCAGGGAGTATAATGTCTTAATTGAAATGGTACCAGAAACTATTTTAAAAACTTCTATTACAGTTCACATGATAGAAAGTATTTTATAGCTTTAACCTCTGTTTTCAGGCCAACATGTGAGATTTAGCCTTTGTCTGACTATAACTCTTTTGATTTCAAGGAAGTTGCACTCACTTAAATCCTGATTGAATTTGTCTCACATGATTGGTTTTTTTAATTGTATGATTCAATTTTCTTTATCTCCATCCCAGTGTTAGAGTGTGGAGCTTCAGAACATATTAGAATAAGGTCAATAACGGATCTTTTCTTCTTCCTTTTTTATTTTCACAGTTACAGGGATCCATTAAAAGAAAACTGGAAGATGATAGCTCTCCTGCCTCCAGTGGCCTGCCTGATGTCATTTTCTCAAATGACAGTAAAAGACTTTGTCTTGATGATGTAAACCTTGCCATGGGCCAAGGTGCCAATCCCAATGTGGCATGTCCAGAAATGCAAAGTTCTCCGTTCTCCACTGGCCACAGCACTTCTTCCCTGGGAGTTGCGGGGCATCCAGTGCTCCTTGAAAACAACCATATGAATGGCGGTGGCATTGGCTCCCCATTTTCAGTGCCATCCAACACGGAAATAAATCAGAAGGGGTCAATAGGAGGCCAAAACAATAACATTGTCCATTATGATGAGAAAGGAAACAGCTTACAGTCTGTGGACCAAGAGCTGCAAGATCTATTGGAAGAGCTGACAAAGATGCCTGATCCATCTCCCAATGACCTGGATCTGGAGAAGATTTTGTGCAGCAAGACCGAAGAGCCGCTTGGGCTGACCCATTCTCAACCAAGCATAAATACCACTCCAAAGTCCTCCCCACAGACTTCCCACTTGGAGAACCATGTTGCTAACAAAGATTTTTCTCCAGGATGCAATCCAACCAGTGGAGGGTCTCCTCAGATGAGACCGTCATCTGCTGGAGCTAACTTCCAGGTTCCTCCCTCAAACAAACCCGCTGCATCGCCCATCTCTACAGCAGCTCAGAGCAAGA